>NC_048893.1:95459749-95594803 GCF_011077185.1 Oxyura jamaicensis
GAATTGAAAAGCCCAGGGAGCTGGAAGCTTTTTTTTTTTCTGGCAGAGCCGGTTGCATGTGGTGCATATTGTAGCAACACAAATTCCCTCAAGCTTTGCTGAGACCCCAGCCTGGACCTGCGAACAGAAGACGCGGCAATGCCTCCTGAGCCATAGGCAGAGATTTTTCCCAGCTTTGGCCGACACCTGCTTTGAGTGTGCAAGGCACCAGGAGCAGCTCGCTGCCCACAGACTGTTTTTGGATGTGGTCACGCGTGAAATTAAGACGTGCCTGGACCCAAATGCGTGGGCAGTTTCCTGCACCTGGTAAAACACCTCTCTGGCCAGCAGCGTCCTTGCAGACTGAGAAGTGCCGAGTGTGTATCATCTCCCCTGTGTGTGTGCGTTTCTCTCCTTAGAGACCAGCATCTCCTTGGAGATTATCAACAACGCCAGCAGTGTCTTGGAGGGGGAGAGCCTGCGCTTTGGCTGCAATGTGCGCTCAGGCGTGGGGCCCCAAAGCCGCCTCTCTGTCGCCTGGCAGCTGGTGGACAAGCAGAACCGGCGCAGCGAAATCGTGCGTCTGGATCGGGATGGCACCCTGCAGCCCGGCCCGTCGTACGCCGAGCGCAGCAGCTACGGGGGCATCCAGATGGAGCAGGTCCGGCCCGGCTCCTTCACCCTGGAGATCTTCAACAGCATCAGGGCAGACGAGGGCCACTACGAGTGCCGGGTGGCCGAGTGGACGCGGACACTGGATGGGGAGTGGCAGATGGTTGGGGAGCGGCATGCTGGTACCCCAGTGTCCATCACTCCTCTGGGTGAGTACTCAAGCTATGCGCCCCACGAGCCTGGGTCAATCCAGGAGGTCACCTGCAAATACCTGGGGCTGCTCTCAGCACTCTGTGCTTGCCAGTGAAATGGAGGCATCAGCAGCCCGCCTGCAGCTCCTGCGAAGGTTGGTGCAAAATGTCTGCGTGCCCAGTTGCATTTGAGGGCAAAATCTGAGGGGTGGCTGTGGCAGGAGCAAAGCAGGGGATGGTTGATGAGAGCCAAGGAGAGAGACTGCCAGTGTCGTGATGCCCACTGAAAGAGGGCATCATGTCCCAACAGCCTGGGCTGTGGGAAGCGAGGTGGTGGTGCTCCATCAATGGCCAGTGGGAGTCAAAGCCTCCTTGCATGCTCTGGGCAAACCTCGTCTCAGCTCACCAGACTGGGAGAGTGAAACACAGGGCATCTATTGGCTCAGCCACCAGAAATCATGAGCACCTCCAACAGCATCAGAAGTCCTCAGGAGCTGTGGATCAGGACTGGTCCTCACTGCCTCTGCTGAGAGGCCCTGAACAGCTGACCCGGGACTGAGCCAAACTAGAGGCCGTGATTGTTGCGGCTGGTACTCTGCTCTGCCAAATAGCTCCTCTGGTTCAAACACAGCAAAATGACATGAATTTAGGAGAGGGCAGGTAGGGCATTAGAGATTTTGCATAGATCGTGAATTACTTGGGTCTCACTCAGGCCTTGCTATATTAAGCCCTGGACAGGTTCCCAAAGTTTTCTGCAGGAGACCGAAGAACTGATGAATATTCCTGCAAGGTCCCTGATTTGCAGAATGCTAGAGCTATAAACAATTAGTGCATGCTATTCAAAAGTCAAGATAGATTTTTTTTTTTGGGTTCTCCATAGTATTAATCTTAAGATTTGGCAAGATGTTTGAGAGACCAGACTTTAAAGTCATATCGTATTCTGATTAAAATCTTGCTTTTTTTTCCCTTTCCTCCCCTTCACTTTTGACCTTCTTTCAGAGGCTGTTCTGTCTAGAGCTAGAAACCATTGCTCTATATGTTTCAAAAGCAGGTAGGGTCGTTAGTTTGTAAATAACTCAAGGCAGATTGTCGGCTGGTTTCAACAGCGTCTTTGTCTTAAGGTCAGTGGCATTTGGACTCTTGTAAGTCCATGTGTTGGCCATTCTCTTTACTTTGCAACTTGTGGAAGTTTGTTGGGATGGAACAGGGAGTACAGTGGTAGATGAAGTGATGAGATTTTAAAATGCATCGCTTTTACTCTTGCTGAAATTTAAGATACTGGAAATTGATCAGCAGTTCCAGAAGATGGGATCTGAAGGTAATTGTCCCCCCACCTCTGTCCCTTGTCCCAGAGAAATTTCTGACTGTCATATTCTGTCAAGTCCTAAGAAGTTCCAAAGTCCTCTTTCTGTAACTAACAAAGCTGCAGTAGCTCAGTAATATTTAGTGATGAAAATATCAAATATTGTTTTCTTGCTGCTGAATCTGATATTTTTTGTTCAGATTAATGCTTTTGAAATGTCTTGAGAAACTAGAATTGGAAGGTGCTAAGAAAGAGCAAGAGAGGTTTATTGCTACAGAAAGTGCTAGTAAAAAAATAGCAGTAAATTTAGTGACACTCACATTTCAAGTTAAGGTCTAATCGTTTGCCAGTCTGGCAGGGTAAAAAACTCTTTAGCTGAACCAGCACAGATAATGTTCAAACCCATAAATCTATCGACACTGTGGTTGTGAAGCAACAGCCAGAAGAGAGATGTGCTGTCAGATGAGACCAGATGTCCCTGAACTTCTGAGGATCTCAAGTGCCCAGCAGGGATTTTAATCCCTGGCAGATGGGAGGGAAGGGGCAGGCACTCTGAAATCTGTGGGTAGAGGAGGGCAGGCTGGGTGAGGGGGTTCTGCTATGTGGGGAAGGTTCTGCTACGTGGGGAGGTCTTGCACAAAATGTGCCCACTCACATGTGTTGACGCTCTCCTTTTGTATGAATTCCCTGGTAAAATTATGGAGAAGATTATTCTGGGAATTACAGAAAAGCACCTGAAAGACAATGCAGTCATTGGTCACAGCCAGCTTGGCTTCATTACGGGAAAGTTCTGTTTAATGAACTTAATTTCCTTTTATGACAAGGTTACCCACCTAGCTGACTGAGGGAAGCCAGTTGATGTCATCTTTTTGGATTTCAGCAAAGCTTTCCATGCTGTTTCTCACAGTATCCTTCTGGACAAAATATCCAGCATACAGCTAGACAAATACATAATGTGATGGGTGAACGGTTGGCTGATGGGTTGAGCTCAAAGGCTTATAGTAAATGGGGTTACAGCAGGCTGGCGGCCAGTCACTAGTGGGGTTCACCAGAGCTCCATTTGAGGGCCAGTTCTCTTCAATGTTTTCATAAATGACTTGGATGTAGGACTTAAAGGTATACTAAGTAAGTTTGTGGCCATCACTAAACTGGGAGAAGCTGTTGACTCCCTTGAGGGTAGAGAGGCCTTGCAGAGAGATCTTAACAAATTAGAGGGCTGGGCAACCACCAAGTGCATGAAGTTTAACAAGAGAAAGTGCCAGATCCTGCACCTGGGAAGGGGCAATCCTAAATATATGTACAGACTGGGGGACAAGGGGCTGGAGAGCAGCCCTGTGGAAAGGGATCTGGGCGTTCTTGTTGACAACAAGTTGAATAGGAGTCAGAAGTGTGCCCTGGCAGCCAGGAGAGTCAGCCATACCTTGGGGTGCATCAGGCACGACATTGCTAGCTGGTCGAGGGAAGGGATTGTCCCTCTCTGCTCTGTTCTGGCGTGGCCTCACCTTGAGTGAAGCGTGCAGTTTTGGGTGCCACAATGTAATAAAGGCATAAAACTATTAGAGTGTCCAAAGGAGGGCTACAAAGATGGTGAAGGGCCTAGAGGACAAGGCATATGAGGAGCGGCTGAGGTCCCTCGCATTGCTCAGCCCAGAGCAGAGCAGGCTGAGGGGAGGCCTCATGGCGGCCTGCAGCTCCCTCACGAGGGGAGCGGAGGGGCAGGTGCTGAGCTCTGCTCTCTGGGGACAGCGACAGGACCCGAGGGCACGGCATGGAGCTGGGACAGGGGAGGGTCAGGCTGGGGGTTAGGGAAAGGTTCTGCACCCAGAGGGTGGTCGGGCACTGGGACAGGCTCCTCAGGGAAGCAGCTATGGCACCAAGCCTGCCGGAGTTCAAGAAGGGTTTAGACAATGCTCTCAGACACAGGGTTTCATTTTTGCGTGGTCCTGTGTGGAGCCAGGAGTTGGACTCATTGATCCTTGTGGCTCCCTTCTAACTCATGATATTCTGTGATTCTAAGAGGGGATTTTGTATGTTAACCTTAATGTCATGAGCATGTTTGCTGAGGACCTGAGAAACAGATTTGATTTTTACATGGCAGTCAAGAGGAGAGAACTTTAAGTTTCCTTGCCTAGCAAAACTGGAGATTAAACTGTACAGAGTCAGCTGATCTTGGTAAAGTTAAGGTGGCTTTCTAAGGCCAGAGCTGCTGCGGTGTCTGAAGGTAATGGCTTACATGGGGATGAGACATGGCAGTTCTGCCTTCTCAGCCTCTCTCTCCTCTCTGGTGTAACCACTGAACATGTTGCAAGGGGCTTTAATCCCAAAGACTGACCTCTTTTCTCAGTAATTACACATCCAAGAGCAACGCCATGAGTGATTGGGGCTGTGAAGGCACTTACTAGAGGTGTGCAGATATGGTGATGTCCACATTGTTGCTGGTCTGGCCCACGGCAGCAGCTCTGTGGGTTGCAGTAAGCTCTCAGCTCATCCCCCAAGCTGTAATTTCAACCCTGTGGCAGATCCATGCTGATCAAGAAGACATTCCTGTTTCTGGTGGGGTCTCCACCCATGGGGCTTCAGCAAAAGCCCTACAGCAGCGGGAAGAAGGAGAGCACCAAGCCCACCTGGACACCCAGCAGAGACCTCCAGAAAGTAAATGTTTCTTGGAGGTGTTGATGGTGGAAAACAAGGTCCCTGCTATATCTACAGGCTTCACTGAAGTAATCATAACAGTTAAAAAAAAAAAAAAAATCTCTCTAGCTCAGAACAAATGAGCAATGGAAATTCCTTGACCCAGAATGTAAACCAGTCAACTGGGAATACGTTATCTTTGTTATCTTTAAACTGTTAATAGTTTGCTGGTTTTAAACTCCCCTAAACCTACAAAGTATTGGGGTTAGAAAAGTAAAGATGTGTTGACTAGCTTGTGGAGTTGTGCAGATGTGAGGCTAATTGTATATAGCTATGATCTGTAAGAGAACAAGAGATGCTGTGTGAAGAATAGAAGCAACCACCTTCTCTCTGTTATAAATTGCTTCTATTCTTGGATTACATAACTTCTGCCAACTCTCCAAAGCACGGAAGAAAACTTTTTCTTCTCATTTTCCCCATCTTTCCCTCACCTGCCGTGACCAGCTACAGACTTAGATGGGAGAACAGGGAGGAAGGATCCCTTGGCCAAGAGGTGGTTGTGAATCATGGCATCTACAAGTGGTCATGCTTGTTCATGCAGAATCAAGCCATACTCTTTAAAACTCTCTCTCTCTTTTTTGTAGAGGCTGGTTTTGCTGTCACAGCTATTTCCCGCACCCCTGGGGTGACCTACAATGAGTCTTTCGACCTCCAATGCATCATCAAGCCACACTACCCATCCTGGGTCCCAGTGTCAGTGACATGGCGTTTCCAGCCGGCGGGCAGCACCGAGTTTCACGACCTGGTCACCTTCACGCGTGACGGCGGGGTCCAGTGGGGTGACAGGTATATGGGCTTCCGGACCCGCACTGCCATCGAGAAGGCTGAGTCCAGCAACAACGTGCGCCTGAGCATCAGCCGAGCAAGTGACACGGAGGCCGGAAAGTACCAGTGTGTGGCTGAGCTCTGGAGGAAGAACTACAATAGCAGCTGGACACGGCTGGCAGACAGGATATCCAACCTGCTGGAGATCAGGGTCCTGCGGCCGGGTAAGTGTGGAGTCTTAAGTAAGTGTGTACCAGGGTCTGGGAGGTGTGTCATGGGGATGGTCTGCGTGTCAATGTTGTGGTGGTCTCTCCAGAGGAAGGACTGCTCTTGTGGCTGCAACTGACGTCTCACACTTGTGAATGTCTTGGGTGGGACTTGAAACTGTTCACAGGGTTTTCTTCTGGGAGGTGAGGTGACTGAGGCTTGGTCCGGTTTCTGGGCTGTTCCTGTGAAATGGAAATGGCTTTCAGGATGCTGCCTCCATTCATCAGAGCGGACTCTCTCTGAGAGTCTCTCTGAGAGTCTGCTCTAAGAGAGGAGAGGGGCAAGATCAAAGAGAAGAGTGGTGCTTCCGCCAATGCCTCTACGTGCATACCCACCACAGGTGTTGTGCTACAGCTCTTATCGAGTGACTGGCTGCATCTCTTGCTCGGTTGGAGACATCTTCAAAAGCAGCTAGTGATTAAAGAGCCTGATTTTCATCCCCACTAGAAACTGAGCACTTTCCAGCTGGAAGTCCCCACTTGGTGCCCATGGGTGCCCACTCACAGTGTGCAACATCTAGGCAACAGAGAGCTGGTTTGGCGGGGAGAGTCAGAAAACCTATGAAGTGCTTATGTTCCCTGTAACAGCCAGTGGAGAGAGTTGGGCACCTTCTGTAGGTTTTGTTGATGATGACTTTTTGCTGGTGCCTCCTGTTCTTCATGAAGGCTGCTAAGATGTGTGGTCAAGGCAGCTGCTGGCCGCCACTGAGCTGAATGGTTTATTGCTATCTCAGCCTCAGGGCTAGAGTTCGTGTTTGAAGTGGGGCTTTTAGCACCTTCAGGGCTCTTGGCTCACAGCACTGTCAGTCCTGCCCTCCTGTTTCTGTGCAGAGGGATGCCTCCCTAGGGTCTCCCTTCTTGCTTAGGGATTGTATTTTTCCCCCCTGTGGCCCTTTCCATACTCTCCTCCACCTTCTTCAACCCTTTGGAAAAGTCAGGGGATGCTGTTAGCTCCCTCGTGAGCTTTCTTGCCCTCTTTCTTCCCTCCCTTCCTCCTTCCTTGCCATCATCTCCAGGTTAATCTTCTCCATTTGTCTTGATTACCCTGCCTTGTAATACATGTTTTACTGCTTGCAAGGTCACGTTGGTGATGTTCATCATTTTAGCTTATTTCCCTAGGAAACAGCAGTGACTGGAGATGGTCCCTGGAGTAATATGCTTCTTCATGGCATATTTCTGTGCATGCGTTTGTGTGTGAGACAGAGAGAAAGAGAAATCCTTGGTAGTACCTTCCAGAAGAGAGCCTCTGAGTCACAGTTCAGTGTGGCCAGGAGGACATTTAAGCCATGTTCTGGCAGCCGGTTCTTCTTTAGTGGAGCAGTAACCATCAAGTGATGCCTTAACAGAACAAGTGATCTAGGTCTCTGTGTTTTTTACCTCTCCCTATCTCCCTGCTGCTCAGCAAACTACTTGCTACACAAATCTTAGCTGTCAGTCCAATGAGCCTTGCGTAATGTTTGTGGTTTTATGGCCCACAAGGGGATGGAAGAGAAGAGGGGGGCTCCTTTCTGACCCTCCCCCTCAGAGCGTCCCCAGCATTGCTGTTGCACTCAGTGTTTGGTTTCCATGCCCCAGGCAGCCTCTAAGAGCTGGTGGTTTAAGTTCTCCATGAACGTGGTGCTGGCAGTCGTGCCAGCGTCTGCTGCGGTTCTCGCTGGTTTTGCAAGCTGCAGAGGGTTGTGTCATCACCGGGTCCTTGGCTGGATCGTCTCCAAACAAGGCCCAGGATGATGTGGGAAACACCTTCCTCGGTCACCTCCAAATGGATGTCCTAACGTCCCCACGGGCAGACCTGTGCTGACAAAGCAGATGCTGGTTTTCAGATTACTACCCAGGGCTTCTTCGAAAGGGGTCGTTTGGGACCTGTGAATAATTGAGCACCTGAGAGTGCTGTCACAGTCCGGGTCTGTGGCTCCATAAGTCACCTTAACCTGACCTAACTTGAGGCTGCTACAGGATGCCGTCCGTATTCCTGGGGTCTGTTTTCCTTTGTCACTCGCCCCAGGTGCGTGCCTTACCCCATACACCAGTGGGTTTGGGGTGAGTGGTCTCCCCTCCAGATCCACTAAGGGCTGTGCAATGAAGAAGGCAAGTCTGGAAGTCTTTTGGCAAACTGAGCTAGCATGTTTTCCCAAACTGTGAGTTAAGGTTGGGATTCTAGTTTTCCCTTAAGACCCCCGCTCCCTATTTGTCAGAGTGACCTTTCTGTTTGACAGATTCCAGGTGCAGAAGTGGCAATCGATATATGTCAGCCTTTAAAGTGTGTTAAGGTGAGAAAGGTAAAGCACCGGCTGCCTGATTGCTTCATTAATCTCTTCGCTTCGTGAAATCCCGCATCCTCGAGGGACTAGGTGCCAGAGCTTCTCTTGGTGTGTCAGTTTGCTGTTTCAACACTTCGGCTGTCTCTTCTTGGCACTCGTGTGGTGGGAAGGGTTTGCAGTTGTCATGCATGCCGGGTGGTAGCTGCAGAAGTGGCAGCGTTGGTTCTGAATCACGTGTTAACATGGAGGCAACATAATTTTGTGTGCTGCTTTTCAGTTGGCCAACAGGTAATGCTGAGGAAACGCCAGCAGCTTAAAACACTTCAGTCCTTTCTTATTCCCAGGAAGAAACTAGCAGGATTTGAGAAATATATCTCGGAAGGAGGAAGTGAATGGGGCAGGTAGTTGCAGCACGAACCCAGCTCAGAACTGAAGGTCTGGAGGTGGGATGGCAGGAGTGTCCTGCATGACATCTGGAGCTAGATTTGACCTTTGAATGTGAAGTTCCTAGTCCCTTGGGCATGAAGCTGTTATACGGACCGGCAGCATGAGGAAAAGCCCTATAAAGGATGCGGTCTGTACATGGGAGAGCTTGCAGAGAAATGAGGCATCAGGAGGGCTTGGGGTCATCCCTTGGTGATGCATGAAAAGCCTTGAGCAGCAGCAGCGGTACCTGGCACGCCGGTGTTTCTCCCTCTTAATTCCTGCTCCTAGGTGTCAAGCAGCCTGGCGCACGGCGGGTTGCAGAGCAGAGGGAGGGCTGTGCACAAGCACGATGCCCCAGGCACCTCGTGTGTGCTTCGGAGGGGCAGAGACCTGCACTGCTCGAGGGTGAGTGCTGGGTTTGAGCTTCTTCACACTGGAGTAGGCAGCCAGCTCTGGGGATCTGTCGGGCAGCATCAGGGACCAGGCTGGCGACTGGCTAGATTGCCTGTGGCTGTTTCGTGTCCTTCCAAGGCAGTGCTCTCCTTCCAGCTCTCGAGCTGCCTGTTGTTCCTTTCTCGGTGAGCTCATGTTGCAGCAGAGGGGAGGAACAATAAAAGTAGGCTGAATTCGTGCCAGCTGCTTCCCTGAAGCCAAAACTGGCAGGAGACCACACATGGGAGCACGGGCCGAGCTTGGAGCGAGCCCCAAGTGCAGGGGTGAAGCCTGCATCCCACCTGCATCCTTCAGCCCCCAAAGCTGGGGCTTCCCCTGGGGTTCACCATCCCTTTCCTCTTGGAGGGGACAGGCACGGTGCCTCCCTGGCACTCTCCCACCCCTCTGGTGTTAGGGGAGGACGAGGTGCAGGCGGTTCCCTTTGAACCCCGGTGAGCCTGAAGGTGTTGAGATTTGTGTCCTGTGGAGGTCAGGAGAGGCCAGTGGTAGGTGTGCAGGGGACAAGGGGGACCCGAGGGCTGGCAGGCTGGCCTTGTTCGTGGCTGCTCCGTGGGTCTCGGTTCTCCCTGCCGAGTTTCCAGGGACGGAGCAGCTGAGACGGGGCGGGCTGTTTGCGAGCAGCACGCGTCCCCGCGGTCTGCGGGACCCAGACAAGGGCAGCAGACAGTCTCTGGCGGCACAGTACGTGGCGGGGGGGCTGTGCTGCGGTCTGGGCAGGCTAGGACATCGGAATATGTCTCTTTTGGCAAGAAGGCTCGAGCAGATTTGTGCTGCTGTAGCAAATTGACATTGTCCTCGTGTGCATTCCTGCACTCGGCTCTCCCCTGCAGCGTGAGCACGGGGCGATTTCGGCAGAGCTTTGAGGGGTCCGAGCGCTGCACCTTCGCGGGGAGCTGGCTCCGGGGCGGCATCAGATCTGGGATTGCTCACGTCCCCCGTCCCCATTAGAGAGCCCAACACGGCCCTTTCCACCCCCAAACTGCAAGCTGCCCGCAGACCATCAGCCTCTGATAAATGCGCTGCCACCCCTGTGCCCGCAAGTTGATGTCTTCTTCCCATCTTCTCCCGCCCTTCCCCTCCCTCCCTCCTGGCGTCAGCCCTCCGCCGGCCCTGTCGTGACTAATCCTGAAGCGGGCACACGGGGAGAGGCTGCAATCACCTCCATAAATCTGCCCTCCTGCTCCTGGGTTTCTGACAGTAATGAACATGGGAGGAGGGACGGGGAGGGGTGGAGGGGGATGATAACCAAGCAGACGCCAGGGGTGCCAGGCTCCTCGCTGCTTTTTCACAAGCCGGGCTACAGCAGATTGATTGACCTGGGAACCGTCAAGCAAACAAGACCGTCAGGCTCTTCATTAGAGCATTAATTAGCTTCCAGGGGCTCTCCAGGGGCTGCTCCGTAAAGTTTGGTTTATTAGGAGCTGTCAAGTTGAAACTGTCGTGGAGGGGGAGGGTGCAAGCTCCTTGGCTGGCCTCGGAGAAGGGGGATGCTTGTGCCTGAACTTTGAGAGCGGGGTGAGCCAGAGCTTTGCTGCCCCAGAAATCCTGCGCTCAGGTGGGTGCAGGGCTGTCTCTCTCCTGGTCCCCTTGAGAAATCACCCTGGCCACCGACAGCAGCCTGGAAAACCTAAGGATGGGAGAGAAGAGGTGGAGGACCTTCACCTCATGGTCCGAGCTGTCACCAGCAGTTGTAGAAAGACTGCTCGGTGTCCTGCTCCTCCTTCCCTCCGAAGATGTGGTGAGCAGCCAAGCAAGTGATGGTTGTGACTGCGCTTACTGGGATGCTGGGAGGACGAGGAGAGGAAGAGGCAGGGGAGAATTGGAAAAATGGGCTGCCTTATGGCTCGCTCCGTGCTGGGAGAGGACTGATTTTCAAGCAATTGCCAAGACAATTGCTTGTGGAGGAGTTTAAGGGGAGGCTTTCCCTAACAAATGAAAATCAGATAATGCTGTTACTGCCTTTCTCCCTTCTCATTTCTTACTAATGTCATCTGTGTGTGAGGAATCCCCTTCTGGTTGGGTGTGGAAGATGCCCTACGTACCATGGGTGGCCAGCGTGGTACCGACCTCTCCCAGACTCTTCAGTGGAGGCTCAAATGAGCCTCTGCAAGGGCTGCGAGGTGCATTCTTCAAAACCCGACACTTCTAGCTGCTGGGAGCAACTAACAATATAGTTAAACAAGGAAAGGTAATGAGCTGGAAACTTCCTTACACAAGTGAAGTCTGGAAACTTATCTCAAGTTTGCTGCTTGTGTGATCTCAGGGTGGCTTTGCTCTGCAGAACAGCACTGCTTCCCTGCTTTAAAGCCTTCTGCTCCATCTGGCATATAGCTGTGCTCTTGCTTGAGTGATGAAGGAGTTCAAGAAGCGCTCAGCAGGGACAGGAGGCTGCTCATCACCAGCCGCGACTGCTGCACAGAGCAGCCTCCTCTCCCCTGGGTGCTCAGAGACTCGCTCCTTCCCCTCCATCACCCACGGGTGAGACCTGCTGTTCTGCCCCAGAGCTGCTGCTCTTCCCTGTCTGCTTCCAGCACGCTGAGCAGGCAGAAGGAGGGGGCTTCAGTGGTGCGTGACCCGGCGCTGTGCCTTTGCACAGACCTGCAGTAGCGACCCACCTGGTCCCCTTTTTCTTCCCCGCTTGGCACATGTGGGTTTGCTTCCTCCACCTCTGCCCCTAACCCCGCTCAGCCTGCTGTGTGTGCACCCGTTGGTCTTACTGCAGGGAATTTTGCTTCTCAGCCCCCACACGATGTCAGGAGACCCGGGCTGTATGCAGAATGTGCAGTCTCTGTTTCTCTCCTCGATACCTTGTGAGTGGTCTGCTGCTCCCACTTGCAGCATGCGTATCCAGAAGCAGAATATCAGCCTGTTCGCACTCACAGCTCCTTCGATGTTGTTTCAAACGTTTTCTCCCCACACTCTTTAGCTTCTCCTTGGTTCCCTCTTCGCTCTCCTTGGACTAAAATAGTCTGCAGTGAGCAGTACTTGGACGTTGCCTGCCTCTAAAGCTGAGAAGGGCGTTGCTGAGCAGCCAGAGGTGGCCCAGCCCCAGTTACTATAAATCCCCTGCCTTTGGGCTTTGTGAGTGTTGGTTCAGCTGTTGGGCCGGGGGTGTCTTCTGCTGGTGGTACACAGCCGGAGGCTTCCCGGCAGCTTTTCTCTTTGACATGGCAGCTGCCTGCATAGCCAAGTGGTGCAGCAATCCCCGTGTAAAGGAAGCAACTTCAGTAAAACAATGCTATCCGTTTATTCCACTGGCAGTTTTACCTTGTGGAGCTAATGCCAGCAGAACATTTATGGGCAATTTCTTTACAGGTGTTTTTCCAGAATTTCCCCTGATGGGAAGATGGGTTCTCCGGTTAGCTCACGGAGGCAGCAGCGTCATGAACCCATGAACCATGAGTTTGGGTCTCAGAAGGCAGGTGGAGCTGATCTAGCACTTGGTTGTGCAGGGGGAGGTGATCCTCAGCCCCGGCTGTTACTGCTGGCTGCATGGTCCTGTCCTGTTCCTTGTGCTAGCATCAGCCTTGCTGCGATCCCCCCACAGAAAATGAACGCGGTGAAAAGAAATAGTTAAAGGTGAGGGAGCTCTTGGATGGGTTCAGCTGGGCCCTCCCCAGGGGACTGTATATTTGCAGAGGGCAGCACTGACAGCTTGGGGCTAGCAGCGCTGGCGCAGGCAGTGTCCAAAAGACCTCACGATCCCAGGGGAGGTCTGCCTGGGGGGCTTGATGTCTGGTTGGCACGAAAACAGCATTTCATACCACCCTCGGCACCTCGTCTCGCTGTGCATGGCAGCCAGCTTTTCAGCGGTGGCCTCTCAATCTACACGGGTAAATATAGTGAGCACCAAAAAGACAAACCCTGATCACGGTGACGGGGAGCAGCTCTACACTTAGCATGCACCTCTGCAAACTTCTCAAGCATCTTTCTGACACCCTGTGAGGAGGTTTTGCCTTTAACAGCCAGACTCCAGAATGACAGGGGAATTTGTGTGGTGCTGCCATGTGTGTTGTAGCTTGCTCTTTGGGTACATTTAATTACTTTTTTTCCTAATTGACGTAGCACTCTTTTGTTTGAAATCTTTCTGATGAAGGATTGATTAAATATCTCCATGTGTTATTTTCTTCTTTCCTTATCCTCGGCGGCTGTGGCTTGGTACTGAATTTATCTTCCAGTGATCCTATCTCCATATTTTAATTTACAAGTGATCAGTGAGCCGTATATTGTTCTCTGACAGCAGGCACAACTCATGCTGGGAGTTTTTACTCCCTCCCCCTGCTTCTCCTGCAGAACTTTTACATTTATTTCAGGGTTTGACAGGAAGGTTTCTGATTCTAGGGTTGCGGGGCGTTTTCGTTTGAGGCATCTTTGTGTTTGTTTCTATTTCTTCAAGGTAAGTTGTCCCCGAGTCCCTGCTGTCCTTCAGGGAGCCTTGGTTTCTCGGGGAAGCTGTTGGGTCGGGGTCTTGCCCCAGGCTCAGGCAGGCCAGCGGCCGTGTCCCAGCTGGTGGTCCCTGGGTTAGCCATGGCCACACCTCGGAGCTGCTGGCTTCCCAGCCTTCTCCATCCCTCCATGGCCTGCTCCATTTATGCTTGCAGGGCTACGGCTCCTGGGTTTTAAAGAGACTTTCTAGGTCACGTATGCATGCTCCATCAAGGCACCGATCGCTTTGTTACCTGGTAGTTTGTTAGCTGCTCCGCAAGCGTGACACGGCACAGCCACCTCCAGATGCGAAGGTAGGTGAGCTCCAGCTGTGGCTCTCCCTCTCCGTTGCAGACACACACATTTCTGCTTTGGTTTCTATGTGCGTCCCAGAGCACCTGAATCCAGAACCTGGGCCACTCGGGGACTGCAGAAACTTCTGGCATTGCTCTGAAACTAGCAGAGCGCAAGAGGAAAATGGCAGTGTGGTGTTCGAAGTCCCAGCCTTGGCTTTTGTATCTGCCTGCCTGGGAGGGGGCAGCACCCAAACGTTCCTCCAGAAAGGGTTAACGTTGTCTCTCCTTTCCATAGAGCTGCTCTCCCAGTAATTCGATCATGTCAGCCTGTTTGCAGGCAATAATTCATTGTTATAGGAACACTACAGTAAAGTGACAAGTTAATAATGGCAGTAATAATGGCAGGCAAAGTCTAATGCTATTTCCCATTCTCCTGCTCCTGTTGCACCAGCAGCGGCCCATGTTGGCTAATGCAATTTGCAACCTCGCTAATCCAGTTTCAGTAGGGATTGTGTTCTATTAAAAGAGAATAACAGGAGTCGGGAGCTGTGCTGCCATGTTCCTGGCCTCCCTGGGGAGGCCGTGCTGGCGCTCCAAGTCTTTTGTCTTCACTTTGCGGTGATTTCTGCGCGACGCTTAAGGCCGTTGAGCAAGCTCCTCCTCGGAGCCTCTCATCCTCCTCCCTCCTGTGAACGCCTTGCGGAGAAGAGAGGGACCAGAGGAAAGGGCCACCCCTTCCAGTTCCCACGTCTCTCTCTTATGTATGCTCCTTTTCCAGGGAAATTCAAGGCATCCGTCCCTCATCGCGCTGAGTCAGGAGGCCGGTTTGTGCTTGCTCTGCTCCCGACCGTCATTAGCGCGCGTGTCCTTGCAACACTTGCGGAGGAGGCTCTTGATCCACGTTGTATGGAGGAGGCAGCAGAGGTGCTGAGCGTTCACACATGTCTCAGCCTGCGGCAGAGCAGTGACCTGCATACACGTCTCTTGAAGCCGAGGCAAACAGGAATTAGGTCACTGGGTGCTTTCGGGGAAATGACGAGGCACCTGAGGGTGCGCGGCCGTTGTGGCTGCAGGGCTGGGGCGTCAGCTGAGCTGTGCCAAAAGCCCGGACGGTGCCCTCACAGCTGAGGGGTGTCTGAAGCCGAGGGTGTCGGGCAGAGATGCAGGTCCTGTGCGTAAGCATCGTCTCGGGTCGTGGAAATGGGTCTCTCCTCATGGACCTGTTAGGCACCATCCCTGGTGTCAAACCGTGCGTGGGCTCGCGCTGCGGTGTCCCCGTTTCTCCTGTCCCCACCTCCCTCACCTCGAGATAGCGAGATCCCAGCGGAGGCTTTGACAAGTAGGGCAGTCCCTGGGAAAGCTGTGTAATACTTCACCGGGTCTCTCCAGGAGAGCACGTCTTCTGGAGGAGCGCTCCCCAGGGGGTGTCGGTCTCCAAAGTGGGACACGGCAGCAGCCCACGCCACCTCCCTGTACCCGTGACGGGGCTCCCCAGGGGCTCCGTGGTCTGCTTCTGGCTGTCTTTGTGCCCACCCCTTCTGCCCCATGGCAGCTTCCTAGGGGCGTGCAGAGTTCAGTCGTCCCCTAGCTGGCAGCCCCCTCCTCCTACACAACAGGGGGGCACGTTGGGCTTTGGGGGGGGTTTATTGGGAGGCCATCTTCAGCTACAACTGAGTACTGCCGTTCCCATAACTTGGTAATCGCGGTTCCATGTGGGAAGTGAACCCTTACCGAAGGGCTGCTCTTACATTTTCTTGACACCAAGGGAAGATGATGTAAGAAGTCTGAGAGCACCTTTTTATCAGAGCATCTTAAGGCACAGATTGCAAAGTGCTTTAATAAAGGTGAGTGTTGTAACCCCAGCCTGATGATCAGGGAGCAGAGACAAGGGAGCCAAGCGGCTTTACTGCTGCAGGGAGTCAGCAGAAGAGCTGCAAATCGAGCCGCTGCTTCTGCCCTCCTTTGCTGCTGACTCGTGTCCCTTCCCCCCTAACATTTGTGTAACCGTGCTTATCAAATACCTGGCCTGAGGAGACTGCCTGTCTGCTTCGTGGTGTGTAAAAGACCCCGTCCATACATACCGGCCTGCGGAGTACCTGGCCATGTCGTAGCCTGCAGTGGTTCTCAGGTGGGCCAGGTCGGCCCCCCCCAGCCCACAGGTGTAAGCTTTCAGGACCAGGTATCCCGAGGCAATGCCTGTCCCTGCAAATTAATAGGGAGTTAGTGCAGGGAGACTGTGATGCCGGAGGACACTGCGTGAAGTGAGACGTCTAGTGAGTGTACGGATGTGCTGCGGACACCTCATGCCTTTGCCAGCCTCTCCACACAAGCAGGGAAGTGATGTCCCTGCAACTGGCTGGGCTCCAGCGTGAGGCATCACCCGTTTAGCCTCCCGTTGTTCGTCCAGCAGACACAGTGGGATGCCTGCACTGGTGCCGGAGAACGTTTATTTCGCCATGCCATCGGAGAGCTGATGTCTTCAGCACCAGCAAGGTTGCAGAAATCAGTACGTGCGTGTTCTTCAGCCAGGTCGTATGGCTGGGCGAGGAGACGGGGCTGGTTTAAGAAAAATAGGAGGGTTGTAACCATGACCTGTTGCCAGTGTAAATTGGGAGCCTTACCAGCAGGGCCAATTACAGCACGTCACGGTAGGATATCCTCTTTACTGGCACCCTCCGGGGAGCCGGGAGACATCGTGGCAAAGGATTATGGCTTGCAGACGATAGGCACGGTAACTTCACCTCGACGCATGCACCTGTTTTCCTCTCCACGCAGATGTTTGGGAAGCTGTTAAGAGAACATCAGCCTCCTGCCAGTGCAGCAGAAGCCGCCGTGTAACCCTGCCTGCTCCTGTGGCTGCACCCACCGCCTCTGCTGCTCGGCAGCGCTGGAGCAGCCCTGCCCTGGCGCACCACAGCCATGGGGCAGGCTGCATCAGCTCCGCAGGTGGAGGCCCAGACACGTCCCCGAGCCAGGAAAGGGAGTTTCCCTGTGTCAGGAGGGCAAGTTTTGGCTGGCTGAGTGCCTGGGATGTCAGTCTTCTTGCAGTCCCGCTCATGCACCAGCAACTGCAGTAATTTCCGTGTCATGCAGGCGTCTTTAAACATGACCTGGCAAGTCACACGGAGCGTGGTGAGACGCGCCTTACGTCGGAGAGGTCTTAACCATCAGGGTGAAAGAAAGAGCTGGGTTTTGTGGTGTTGCATTGTACCATCGCCCTGGCCCACTAACTTCAGAATCATCTTTTTCTTTTGAATCCATTCCTGAGTGCCAGTCGAGCATACCTGTGAATGGTGGCTGGTGGTGCCCCCTCCTCCGCTCCCATGGGATAGCAGAAGTGTCAGCAGCCCCGCGGAGCTTCCTGCAACCCGTGTGCCGCGGCGGTTCTGAGCCAGCGGTTTGCAGCCTGTGGCCTGCGAAAGCAGTGAGCTGCTCCTAAAGGATCTGCGGAAGGGAACGAGGAAGAGGCAGGCAGGCACTGGCAGGTGCACGCTCGCTGTGTGGGATGTGGCACCTGGCTGGGAAATCATTTGGCGTTCGCAGATAGGAAAAGGCTGGGGAGGTCCTGCGTGGTGCCGTGGGGGTACCGAACCTGCACTTGCATCTCCTGTGGAATGTCTCAGTTAGGAAAATGAGTCACGTTAGATGAGAGGCACGTTGGCAGGGGTGTCATTATGCACAACTGATAACTCGAATCTAGGCAAAGCTCCACGCGGTGTCATGGATCTGTGCAAGCACGTGCAGTCTGGTAAAAGGAGGACCTGTAGTTCCCCGCGGGGCCTGCTGACCCGGCGGGAGCAGCTGCAGCAGCGATCATCTCGTCGGGGTGTGGGGGACCCTGGGCGTGCGGGGACGTGGTGGTACCGCACGTTCCCAGACGCTGCCTGCAGGAAGACTTTGGGGGCTGGGGCGCGAGCGCGGAATTTAGGATCTCGTCTTTGACAGAGTTGGGAAGAGTTCTTCCCCATCGCCCTCACCCCCATATAAAAACATCCTTGTTTCCCTCTCCCGGTGGTGCTGCGAGGTGGGAAGAGCGCGGTCCCCGCAGCTCCCTCCCGTCCGTGCACGCCCCGACCGCGCGCGTGTGGGTGCGGAGCGACCCCGGCGCACGCAGCGTGTGTGTACGCTGCATTCCAATAGTACAGGGCCACCGGCCCAACCTACACCGTTGCTATAGTAACAGAGGTTTCCTTAGGAACGGTTGCAGAAAATAATCCAGTACCAATTAAAAATAAACTGTTTGGAAAAGGGGCTGGGGGGAGGAAGGAAACTGCTGAGAATCACCTTCCCCTTTATTGGCTCATCTCTCGGGGACTCAGAAGATTGATTAATGCTTGAAATAACCTTTCCTAGCCAGGGAGGTGGGATGAGCGTGCGTGCAGCAGCAGAGGCTGCTGTCCTGGGGTGAAACAAAGGGGATGGAGTGTGTCTGGGGGGCAGGGGTGCAGCAGAAATACAACAGCATGATGCTAAATCTCCCCATTAAGTTGAGGTCCCCCAGAGAGGAAGAACAAGGGACTGTTTCCCTCCTTCCCTCACTCCGCTGTCTGTGCCGTACCCGTAACGCAGCCATCCAGGCTTTATTAGCATACTGATTAAAGCCACGGGCAACGGGGGCTCCAGGGGAACTTCTAATGCATTACCAGGATGCCTACCTCTGATGCTGTGCTGGAGCAGAAAGTGTCACTGTCGGGGGAGTTTCTCCCTTCCATTTGATGTTGTTTGCCTGCGCCCATTAGCTCCCTCACGCATCGCTGGTGCCGGCAGGCATCCGAGACCCTGGCGCCCAAGGGACACTGGAAGTAAGGCGCAACACAAAGCGAGGAGCCCTCGCCGTGCTGGAGAGAGGAGGCAGCGCCGCTTCCTCGCGAGCAGAGGATGCGTGGGCTGGGTTTCCAGGGTGCGGATCTGCACGGCTCCCCTGGCAGGTTTCAGTCTTTCATGCCTGTAGCACCACGCTTCTGTCGTGCCTCTGGTGCCCAGGGCGCTCGGTAGGTTCCGTTAGGAGGTTTGCAAATTGTACACAGAAGATCTTCGCCCAGAAGCTCCCTTTCAGGGGGAAGCAGACATGTGAGGTGGCAGGGGAGCTTGGAGAGGTTGGGACAGGAGGGTCTGGAGCCTCCAGCGCAAGTGTCACACGAGGGCGCTTCACATCCTCTGCAAGTGTCAGTGCCGTGGGTCAGGGCTCGCCGCATCAGGCACAGCCTGAGCACGTAGGGGAGGGCTCTACCTCCTGCTCCTGCGGAGAAGGAGAAATTGGGGACCAGTGTCTGCCTCTCCCCGCAGGAACAAGAGCTAATGTCATCCTCAACACTGCGTGACCGCTCAGCTGCCCATGCAGGAGCTGCAGTCACGCTTGGGAAGCCGAGAGCAGTGGCGTGGCCGTGGCTTCTCCCAGGTGCTGCAGTCCTCGGTGGCCCTGGAGCCAGAGCACCTGGCTGCTGGAGCGGAGCTTGTTTCCTGCTGGTCCTCTCCAGCGGGATTCTTCTTTTCCAGCCATGCCCTTGACTGCTCCCCTAACTATTGCATGTCTGTGGGTTGCGTGTTACACCGGGGTGTGACAGCAGTAGGGTCTCATTTAATTCACTCTGTCTGGAAATGGTTTTCTGTGGAACTGGTCGAAAGCCCATTGGTACACGCTGCAAGCTGTGTGATTTCACTAAGGAAAAAGCACTCGTGTCTAAAGGGCGGTTGCAGCTGAAGTGACAGGGAAACTGAATTTGTAGACTTCTGAAACTGAGGTATAGCCTTCACGCTAGGTTTGGTGCTCTAGACCACAGCGAAATTAAGAAATGGAAAAAGCAGGTGCCTCGCTGAGGGACCAGGAGGGAAGATTCAGGAGAAGAGGGGAGGTGAAAAAGGAGAGAAGGTTTAGTAGGAGATCATCTAAATGCTTTTGTCCTGAAGGTTCATTGTAAGGCAAGAGCAGCCGTGTGGGCAGCAGAGGGAGAGCTCTCTGGTCCTCCCCCAAACAGGTGAGTTTCTTTTCCATGTCTGTGACCCACCTCTTCTCACCTTCCTCCGTTCCTCCCTGGCAGTGACCAAGCTGCAGGTGAGCAAGTCGAAGCGGAGCATCACCCTGGTGGAGAACCGCCCCATCCCGCTCAACTGCTCTGTGAAATCCCAGACCAGCCCCGACTCGCACTTCGCCGTGCTGTGGTACGTCCACAAGCCCTCGGACGCGGACGGCAAGCTCATCCTGAAGACCACCCACAGCTCGGCCTTCGAGTACGGCACCTACGCGGAGGAGGAGGGGCTGCGGGGCCGGCTGCAGTTCGAGCGCTCGGCGTCGGGCGGGCTCTTCAGCCTGACGGTCCAGCGGGCTGAGGTCCGCGACAGCGGCAGCTACTACTGCCACGTGGAGGAGTGGCTGCTCAGCCCCAACCACGCCTGGTACAAGCTGGCAGAGGAGGTGTCGGGGAGGACCGAGGTCACCGTCAAGCAGCCAGGTAGCGTCTGCCGTGCTGGTGGGGTCCTCTGGGGCCTTTTAGTGCAGGCTCTTGTGCACATCTCCTGCTGGCGCAGCAGGGATCCTCTGCTCTTCTTTCTACTACAGCCTTGTTGCCCCCTCCTTGCATCCTCGTTCCTGCACGTCCCTGCACAGGGGGAGGTTTCCCCTCCTTCAGTGTGACCCTCCTCTACCTACCCTGGTTGGTGTCCATCTGAGGCTCCCTGCCTGTGCCCCTCTGTCTGGAGGGCCGCTGTAATGAGCCAGGTTTCTTTATCCTCAAGAGCATCACGTAGAAAGTGTGTCAACTAGCAACCTAATGAGGGAGAGCTGGTGTATGCCTGCCTGGGAGAGCATTTTTATGTTTTGCACATGGTTTAATTTTACTCTGCATCTGTATCCTGGCAGGCGTGGGGAGCCTTGTCTCTTTTCCCTTTGCGCTGTGCACATGAGATGTGAGTAATCAGTGTAATGAGGTGGGGAGCTGGCTGCCAGGAAAGGAGAAATCTGCTCTGCTGGTGGATTCCGTGGCAGAGGACATCTCTGGTAAAGACGGGCTGCTGGAGAAGCTGAAGGTGGCCACCAGAAGCTGGGGAGCAGCCCACCGTCCCTGAGAGCAGCCTGCACCCCGTGCATGCTGCTGCTGCAGAACATCAGTACTTCACAAGGAAGCCCCTGCTTGCTCCCGGTGCCTAATTCTGGCGAATAAATTCACCTGGTTGTGCAGGGAGTGCAGCAGGCCAGAGCGCACAGCTCACAGCCAGTCCCAGCTGCTTGTTTCCGCCTGCAGATCCCCAAGCTGGCTGTGGGGCAGTCAGGGAGGGGGGAGCTGCGATTTGCCCCCTCCTTCACATCACCCACCTCTCACCGGGAAGTACGGTGCCTGTCGTTTACTCGTGTGGCCATACCAGGGAAGTCCACGCTGTGCCCCTAGAAAGAGGTTGTGAAGGAATTAGGAGTGTACCACACGTCATTTCACTTAAAAGAGCTGATTGCAATCACCCCCTGAGTATCAATGAAATTATTGAGCAAAAACCAGGGGCATTCCCAACGCAGCAAAACACCGTGTGTGACTTTGCCCTTGTGCCACTTCTCGTTTTGCAGTAGTGGTTCCCTATAACCAGCTGTCCCTTCTCTGCCTTGTTTTTTTTTTCCCCTTTTTCCACTGCAGGAGAGCTTACGGGTTGGGGTGTGACCAGGCTGGTGCCCTGCCCCAAGGGGAGAATGAGAAAAGCTTCACGTGTGACTTCCCTTCACGATGTGTTTGTGCACTTAGGATCCCCCTGGTCCTATGAGGAGACATGGGGTTCCCAGTTCCCTGTGCCAAATGCAGCCTTGTCGGTTGCTAGCCTGAGATTTTCAGAAGGCCCTCAAAACCGCCAGTCCCATTTTCTTTTCCTCGCTTTTTTTTTTTTGTCTTCCTCCCCTTCCTCTTCTCTTTCATCACACCCCAGGACAGTATGTAGGAGGGAGGTGCACGTGGGGAGGCACGGCCCCTGGCATCCCTCAGTCACCCTGCGTTTCTCCCGGCCTTCCCCCGCAGATAACCGCCTGCAGGTGAACCAGACCCACAGGAACATCACAGTGCTGGAGAACCAGTGGGTGACCCTGGAGTGCCAGGTGAGCAGCCGGAGCAGCCCCTCGTCGCAGCTCTCGGTGGAGTGGTACGTCTGGCGGCCGGGACACCCGGAGAAGGAGGCCGTGGCACGGCTGAGCCGGCAGAGCACGCTGCGCTACGGGGACCTGGCGGCGCTGGGGGACCTGCGGGGCCGCATCCACATGGAGAGCCCGTCCCTGGGCCTCTACCTGCTCTCCATCCAGAACGCCACCGTGCGGGACAGCGGGGTGTACGACTGCCGCGTGGAGGAGTGGCTCCTCGACCCCAGCGACCGCTGGTACAAGCGGGCGGAGGACCTCTCCGGGCTCACCACCCTCACCGTGAAGCAGCCAGGTGAGGAGGACCTCGTGCCACTGCCTTGGAGCAGCTCTCTGCCCTCCTGGCTCACCGTCCATCTGTCACCGATGGAGGGTCCGGGCAGAGGGCGTGGCTGTTGCTCTACGGGCCATGCCGATGCCTTCTTGGGTGTCGTTGTCGGCCCCTTGCTTTTCTGGAAGGAGCATGCAGCAAGCCCTGCAAGCACAGCTAGACGGGCTTGGGATTTTGTCACCACTGCATCTGCAAATTTATTTTTTTACAGCAGTTTTGGCAGATTCAGTATAGCAGGCTTCAGATTTTATTCACGTTTGGACTGAGAAGGAAATGGCAGAAGCTCTGTGCTTTCCAGGTGGGGTCTTTGCATGGGAAGAGGGCAGCAGAGGGGTTGAGACCCTCACTGGGGTCCAGGCAGTTTTACACGACGCTGCTCCCTGCTCCACAGGTAAAGAAGATGTGGGGCACACCAGTTCCAAGCCTTCGTCTGTGGATTAGGACCAGGGCAGGGGCTTCTCCATGGGGCAGGAGCTGGCTAGGAAAAGCCTGCCTCTATATGGACAAGGAGTTACTCAGGGGCCTCCCATGCCTTCTGGCTACCTTCTTCCCCATGATAGTGGTGCAGGTGGCTCCCACTGTGTAGCACCACTGTTTTGGCTATGCCCAGACGCAGGGAGATGGGGATCGGGATGCTTCTCGCTCTTTCCAAGATCTAGGGGGGTGAAAAATTCTGAAGAAGTTCAAAGCAGGGAGGCAACGCCAGTTCGGTGAGTTGTACCAATAGATGACAATCTGCAAGGACAATTTGCCTTGGGAAATATGGATTCTCTAGTTTTTGAGCCAAGTGACTCCAGATTAAATGCCTGTCTTCAAGGAAGGCTGTAGGTCAAACAAAAGTTATGGTCTTCACTTGCTGGATACCTTCCAGCTTTTTTAAAAAAACACACTCTGCAAGTATTTTTTGGTGCTTTATGCCTGCCCATTTCAGCAAGGTGTCAGCCTTGTAACTCTGCGATGGAGCTGGCAAAATTATAAGATCCTGGGAAGGTTTTATTGGTAATTCCTTGCAGAGAAAGATTTGTGCTGCAAAAAGCAGGAGCTGTCTCAGGGGACAGCCCAGCTCTTGTCCGTGAAGTCCTTGCTTGGGAAGCTTCTCTGGCTGAGGTAGCTTCAGCAGCAGTCCCCCAGAGCCCCCAAGCAGTCCCTGCACCCTGTGTGTCTGCACAGCTCTACGTGCAGCTCCTCATTCAGGATGGAAATTGCCAGCCCTGAAGGACAGGGGACTGAGGGGAAATCCTCCAGGCTCCCTTCGAATTGTGGAAGATGTGGAGTGGGAAGAAGAGGGGGAGTTGGGAGTGCAACAATTCAATATATATATATATATATTGTTACAAGTGCTTTGTTGGTGTTTGGTTTTCTTTCATGACAGCAGTACCTAACAAAGTGACTGAATTTAAAAATAGCATGGCTTGTGACTCACGTCTCATTAGTGAGGATCTCCATACTCATCTTCCAGTACCGTAATCATGAACAAAGAAAAAAAAAACACAACCCTCAGTGTCTTCAGACTTTAGTTCTCTTTCTGCTTAACCTGCTGAGGTGGGGGAGGCTCTGTTTATTTTGACAAGCCATTTCCTTCCCTTCCTCCTTTTTACCTCAGAAGTCCCCAAAATCTCAGGGCTTACCTCATTCCTGCAGGAATCCCTGTGGGGAAGATGAGAACTGAAAACGCTCGTGTTGCCTCCAGCCTGAGCAGCTCCAGCCTTAATGAAGGTTTTCCACAGGGGACCATTTAAGAATTGTAGGACGGGTGCTGTAATGTGGAGCCCAGCCGCCTCCCATCTGGGGAAGGGACCTGCAGCCCGCGGTGAGGTCTGGGGGACAGCAGCACCCTGTGCCCTCTCCTGCAGGGCCACCCCAGTATCCGCGAGGGGCAGGGCTTGCCCAGCTGCTGCTGCGGGAGGAGGAAGGGCCCCTCTCTTCAAGCTGCTGGCTCGCCCTTCGTGCTGAA
Source organism: Oxyura jamaicensis (assembly GCF_011077185.1). NCBI lineage: Eukaryota > Metazoa > Chordata > Aves > Anseriformes > Anatidae > Oxyura > Oxyura jamaicensis. The sequence goes on from NC_048893.1 coordinate 95,483,807, forward strand.
CTCCTGCATTAGGAAGGGCTTTTTAATCTTTAAATGAAAGCTTAGATCTGGGCTGATTGTGATCCCCAGAGTATGTGTTCCCTGGCAGGATGACTAAATCAAATGTTAATTGCTCTTGAAGTCAGCCTTTAATCAACTCATCTGAGGTTCTGGCCACTGTGTATCAGTTAGCTAAAAACATCTCTGTAGCCTTGCAACAAGTAATAGAGAAGAAAAGAGAGAGAGACTCTGGGAAGCGTCCTTGCTGTTTCTGTACTGCGGTCATCTCCGTGGAGGAGTCTGTTACCTAATTAACTTCCCAAATTGCTGGAAAAAAATCTGTCCTCTTGTGCCTCAGACATCGCTGATTTTCAAGTCCTTTGAGCACTCTCAGGCAGGCTAAAAATAAAAAAATAAGCGCGGAGTGAAATGCTCTTTGCACAAGCAGCTGGGCAGTAGTGCATCACTCCTCAGTGCGCACCGGTACGTCCTGACACGTTCTTTAACGTGTCTGCATGGGCTGCAGCAACTTCCTCTTCTCCCAGGCAAGCCCAGCAGTCGGCCAGCTCCTGTGTGGCTCTGGGCCAGGCAGAGTACGGCAAGGTGAGGATGCTGCCCCTGTGGGGCTGACCACACAGGTACCTGTGGGGCTTGGCAGGCCACCAGTGTAGCAGCCGTGAAGGCATTCTGCTCTGCGCTCACCTCTCCCATTTTGTTCTCCCAGACCCCACCTTGCAGGTGGACACGGCCACCGCCAACCTCACGGTGCAGGAGAAGGAGTCCTTCCCGCTGGACTGCAGCATCCTGTCCCGCTCCAGCCCGGAGTCCCACTTTGCGGTGACGTGGTACAACCTGCGGGCCAAGGAGGCGGGTGGCCGTGTGGAGGAAGAAGAGGAAGAGGAGAGGGAAGCGGTGCTGAGCGTGGGCCCCGATGCTGTCTTCAGCCCCGAGACGGGTCGCTGGGAGGGCCGCCTGCGCTTCCAGCGGCTGTCGGCGGTGCTCTTCCGCCTGACGGTGCTGCAGGCTGGCGGTGCTGACAGTGGCAACTACTCGTGCCGCGTGGAGGAGTGGCTGGCGGACCCCAACGGCGTGTGGTACCGGCTGGCGGAGGAGGAGTCGGGCACGGTCGCCGTTCACGTGCAGGATGCAGGTGAGAAGAACCGAGGACCTCAATCAAGCATCTCGTGCGTCTCGGTTCATGCGGGCATGAACCCCTGCCCTGTCCTTCTGCACCTGGGGACTTGGAGCCTGGATCTGGTCTGCAACGGGGCATGTCTGTGGTACTGCTGTTGCTCCAGTCGAGCTGCAGGCTCGTAGCCCAGCTCTGAAGGCTGGGTTGTCCTCATGCTCGCCATACAGTCACTCGTGTGTGAGCCCAGTGGTGTGGCACCAGGGTCTCCTCCCCGTAACTCTCAAAGCCATTGGGTGGTTTAGAGGCCTCAGAGATAACTGAGGTCATGAGAGTTTTGTGGTCCATGAAGGGAGATACACTAAGATGCTGGCTCTGTACAACCATTGAGGGAAACAACACTTTGTGATAAGGCTCCCTGCTTTATAAGATATCAGAAAATCTGCACCAGGGAGAAGGATCTCTAGCACTCATGAAACTCTTAGGGGGAGATAAAGCCAAATCATGCCTTATAATAGCTTTTTTCTGCTGCTCTGTTTTCCAGTATCAGTGGTTTTTCTCAGAGCCCGACCTCCTGTGCTGATACAGATTAATGAGCATCTGTTTTTTGTTTCTGAAGAATGTAAGCTATGTGTTGCATGGAAGCTGTAAAATGTGACTGTCCTGTGTCTCTTTTAGGCTCCACCCTGCAGTCTGTCATCTGCTCCAATGACGCCCTCTTCTACTTCGTGTTCTTCTACCCCTTCCCCATCTTCGGCATCCTGATCATCACCATCCTCCTGGTGCGGTTCAAGAGCCGAAACTCCAGCAAGAACTCGGAGGGCAAGAACGGGGTCCCCTTGCTGTGGATCAAAGAGCCGCACCTGAACTACTCGCCCACTTGCCTAGAGCCACCAGTCCTCAGCATCCACCCGGGAACCATAGACTAAAGAGGCAGAGAGGTGCCCAGGAGGACGCGCAGAGAGAGAGAAGCAGAGACACACCAGGAACCCTAAGGAACAGAGTGGTTTTCGTTGTTCTTGTTTCATTTGTTTCAGTGTCTGTGCTCCGACGCGGCGGCTGAGCTCTGCGGAGCGCCCAGCCGGTGGGGACGGGAAGGTCCGAGGCTTCTTCCAGCACCTGTGGGAACGCACCCAGCCACCGAGACAGCACCAAGCCTGTGCGTTTGCTGTACATAGCGGATATTCCTCTCATTAATTTTGATCCCATCCGTTGTTGTCCGTTGGGCCGTTACTTTTTCGTCATCGTTTCTTTTCAGTCTCCCAAAGAACTGTAGGCTTACCCCTCTCTCCACCAGCGAGGAGTTCCCAGGGGGCTTTTGGTCCTGGGGCGATCTCTGGAGATAAATGTGTACGTGTACCGAAACAGACTTTGTTTTTCCTCCTGAGATTCTGTGCCACGGTGAAGAAGGTCTTTTCCCAAGGTGTGCTGAGCTAGCTGCTCCCTCTTCCAAAGCAGGCAAAGCCAGGACCACCTCTGAGGGTTTAGGTGGGGTACTGGGAGGTCCATCACAAAAACTGGCTGTAGCCTCAGGATCTTCTTGCCTCCGTCTTACTGTTCTCTCAGGAGGAGGCAATTCACCTTTTGGGAGCGTTCCCCGGTCTTGGAGAAAGCGAATGTTCAATGCGCTTTGCAATCAGGACAAAAGCAATTTAGCTCGTCTCCAGGAGCTGAGTGGGGGAACAGAAGGAAGGTACCTGAAAGCCCTGACTTTGTTTTAATCAAAGAAGGTCCTCATGCGGTCCAGCATGCCAGAGAGATGCTGCCACCACTGATGAGGCAGCTCCGCTCTGAGCCCCACTTGCCTGGGGATGGGTGGCTGGATCCAGTCTCTGAAGGCTTCAACTTGACCAAAGTAATGACTCTAGAAAGGGGGAAAGAGAAAGCTCCATTGGTTGGATTCACAGTCCCTGGATGGTTCAGCTGAGGAGCCCCATCACAGCCACGCCACACAGCAGGGACGTGCCCTTAACCACCTCGTGTCACCAGGGTTCCCAGCAGCTTGCACGGCTTCCCAGCACGAGCTTGGACAGGGCAAGGAGCCTGCATCACACCTGCGCCCTGGGGGCTTCCACGTCCCTTTGGGCTGAGAGAAATCTTCCCATACGTGTGTGTGCGTGTGCCGTTTTCCATCTCTGGGGCTTTAGGAGGAGAAACCTTTTCGCCATAAGCCCTCTCTCCTGGCAAAGTCACCTGCTCTTGTTGTACGCAACAGCCGTGACAGGAAATGCTGTTCTTTCTGTGAAAGATATGGCTCTCACGAAGCAAACCAGGGCTCTCTCCATGTGGGGCACCTACGCTCGAGTACCCCGTACTGCCAAGTACCCCTGCTGTGTCCTGTGGAGGAAACCGCCTCCTCCCCAATACACCCTAAGCGTTTTGTCTGGCGGAAGAAAATGTTTGCCAAAAACGGCCTTTTGTCGTCTTCCTTGATGTCTTCCTGGCAAATCTGGCCATTTGTTTTTTGCAGCATGGCTGAAGCCAACGGGGGTGGATGTGTGCAGCCGCAAGACCCCCCCACCTCGCATGAGAGAGGTGCCATACCTACAGCTGCCAACCTCTTTGGGAGGGTCGGACCCCTCTTTGCAAAGAGAAGGGGACCTCAGCAGATGCTCTGTAGCACTAGTAGGTTAAACCCTGATGCCTTGATGTTTCAGAGGTGGTGAAGCCTCAGGTGGGAGATCTGCGTGGCACATCCTCTCTCCTGGCTAGAAGAGGAGCTTGCATCGTACCTGCGTGGATGCAGATGGTCCCACTCCAGTGGCAGGAGAGTCCGCTGCCACCTCTACTCCTCCACCAGAATGTTACTTGTTTCTTCTGCTGAGAAGCCCAAATTGCACTCATCCCTCTGCAAAGTCTCCCTCCTTGAGACGTAATTGCTTACTGGCCCCAGCATACGCATAGTATCACACTCCTATATATATATATATATATATATCTCACACGCCCACACACTTGTCTTCCCTTTCTGGATAAGGAGTCTGCAAAGAGAGGAGTGGGATGAAAAGTGAATGGAACTGAAGAGCCAAGACATGAACAACAGCAGCTGCAGCCAGTGGGTATTGTTTCATAAATGTAGTATCTCTTGTACATACTGCTTCAGGGCAGGAACTGCAATTCATTTCAGCTTTAAAGGAAAAAGAGAAAGTCAGCAGGAGCTGTTCTTCCTTGGAGAGCATGCGCTGCATCTGAACCAGGCTCCTCCTCTCCAGCCTGCCTGCCCCAGCAGCGCTGCCCCGGATCAGGGCTCTTGTGGAGGGCTTACCCACAGCCACCTCCCCCTGGCCCAAACTGGTCCCTGCCCAGTTCTTGCACCGAGCCCAGGCTTTCCCAGGAAGCGGCTCCTGTGATGGTCCCAGAATGTACCTTGCCGCTGACATTTCTCCGTTGTTCTGGCAGTCTGTTGCCCAGTCTCAAGTTCTCTTTGTTTTTATATGGCAGACTCTCCCTGTAATGAGTTTCGACATGAAGCTTTTCAAACCACTCTCTCTGCTGTAACTTTCTGTACTGAACCTGAGGTGAAAGAGAGATAGCCTATCCATGCATGATGTGGAAAAATGTTTGGGATTTTTTAAAAAACAAAAAACAAAAACAAAAACTTTGTACTATGTTGCACTAAAACATGTTTTATACAACACACCTGAGAGCTGTAGTAAACTGTGTTGAAATTGTGATTCATACTGCTGCTGGTTTTTGTCTGATTTGGGCTTTTGTTGTACCTTTATGCACAATCCCTACATAAAGTTGTGCTGAACTCCCAAGCCAGCTCCCCCTTTTAGGCAGCCTCTCCTTCCACCCATGCTTCCTGATGCACCAGCTCTCCTCCCTCCCCAGCAGTACATCTCCACGCATCCACGCTGGAGCTTGCAGCCACCTTGCACCCTCTGGCTCTTCAGACATACTGTCTCTTCCCATCCGTTCATTCATCCCGCAGTAGCATACAGTATTTAACAGAGATGTGCCAGGGCTATTTACTGAACACTGGTTTTGAAAATGCTCTTAAAATAGTAAGCGCTTTGCAGTGAAGCAGTCTGGATTTGAAGAAGAGTTTTTTGATAGAGTAATCCATGGTAAATAGTAAGCAGAATCTACTTAAGTTGATGTAAAATGCAACATCTTAATTCTCTCTTTACCCACCTTTACCTTCCACAAGGGTTTAGTCAGTAGGGTTGAACTCCCCAGTTAACTGAAATAGGGAATCGTGATATATTCTTACACATAGAGCAAAATCACTGTAAGATTGTGCAAAATGCATTTGCGATGCAGAAGCCAGTTGCTTTTTTTTTATTTTTTTTTCCAATATTTGTATAGTGATAGAATATCCCGAGTTGGAAGGGACCCTCAAGGATCATTGAGTTCAACTCCTCACAGGTCTACCCAAAAATTCAGACCATATGACTATAAGCACAGTCCAAACGCTTCTTAAACTCCCACAGGCTTGGTGCTGTGACTGCGTCCCTGGGGAGCCTGTTCCAGTGCATGACAACCCTCTCAGTGAAGAACCTCTTCCTGATATCCAGCCTGAACCTCCCCTGTCACAGCTTGACACCATTCCCTCAGGTCCTGTCACCGGTCACTGAAGAGAACAGATCGGCGCCTGTCCCTCCACTCCCCCTCGTGAGGAAGCTGTAGGCCGCGATGAGGTCCCCCGTCAGCCTCCTCTTTTCCAGGCTGAACAGGCCCAGTGACCTCAGCCACTCCTCGTACGTCTTCCCCTCTGGGCCCTTCACCATCTTTGTAGCCCCGCTCTGGACACTCTCCAACAGTTTCAAGTCCTTTTTGTACTGCGGTGCCCAGGACTGCACACAGTACTCCAGGTGAGGCCGCACCAGGGCAGAGCAGAGTGGGACAATCCCTTCCCTTGACCGACTAGCAATGCCGTGCTTGATGCACCCCAGAATACGGTTGGCCCTCCTGGCTGCCAGGGAACACTGCTGGCTCATACTCAGCTTGCTATCAACCAAAAACCCCCACATCCCTCTCTGAGTATTTATTTAGAACAAAAAAATAACCGTCCACTAAAATAATCACGAGAAAACTCTCTTGTCCCTGAGGCAGCTGGCTGTTTGCTCCCTCCCTCTCTCCTAGCAGGTTGTCTTGGGCTGCATCTGCTATAATCACTGTGCAAAGGAGAGCTTTTAATGCTACAGATGCTCCCCCCACAACACTCCCAAACCCCACGGTGGCCTCCCTGCCACACGCCAGCACACCCAAGCAGAAAACGCGAGCCTCACACAGGTTTACGTTCACGTACGTTAAGCAAAAGGCAGCAGGTGGCGTAAGCATGCTTCCCGGGGGGGTGGTCCTGCCACCCCCACCTAGGTGAGGTGGTACAACTCCTTGCCCACCTTCTCCAGGCGTTCCCTGTACTCCAGAGGGGCATAGAGGGAGGCGGCGACCCCCCGAAAGCCGTGCATGGCCCCCCACCAGCAGGCCGCAATGGCGGCAGTGGAGTCGCTGTCTCCCGCGTGGAAGAAGGCCCGGTGGGCCAGCTCTGTCCAGGAGTCCCCCGCACCCAGCAGCGCGTCGTAGGCGATCATGGGGGCGTCGTGCCCGCTGCTGCCCGCCCAGCCGTCGTAGCTGAGGGAGGTGTAGAAGGAGTCCCTCTCTTCCACGCCGTACTTGGAGGGGAAGGTGGGCGGCGAGACCCCATCCAAGATGCCTCTCTCCGCCAGGTATTTTTTCCATTGCTCTTCGAAGTAATACCTGCAGAACAGGGCACGGGACAGAGGGGGTGTGAGAGAAGTGCTCCTGCAGGAGCATACAGCCAGCCACCTGAAAACATGCCGCGGAGAGCCCGGAGCAGCAGCTCAGCAAAACGGTAGGCGTCCCCCGTTTGTCAAACAAGGGACAGGATTTACAGTAAGAGGCACAAGGACATGTTTCAGTGAGTTAGATTTCCCCTTCCTCCAGCCACATGGGAGAAGGCAGCCCACCACCTGCCGCTGTTGCGCTGCAAAGGATTCGAAGGCTCAGACCGAGAACTGAGTCATCCTCACAAACTCAGCGTACCTCTGCCCGTGTCTGTGCACAGAGCCACGCTGAATACACATCCAGATTTGGTTATGACTTTCAGACTGAGCTCAGCCCTAAACCTGGTGCTCTTCCCCAGCCCTGGTTCCCATCTTTCATCAGGTCATGGTTGAGATGGCAAGTCTAGCTGCCTCATACTGGATCCAAAAACTGCCAAAGCTACATGACACTAAAACAACCTGCCAATTTTTTTATGTTAGGTGTATTTTTCTCCTGGGGGACATCAGAGACTTTCTGAACCAACTGGATCCCATGGCAGGCATGCACTGCTCTCGGAGTTTATCATAATGATTACTCAAGCTTAGGTATAAGCAGCGCTCACCCTCCTGTACGTGAGGTTTATTCCAATTTTAACAAAGCCTGGTGCCAGCACTGCAGCTCACCATTGCCCCATGTTCTCCTCCACAAAGAAGCCGGCGTCCCGCACGTAGGCCTTGGCGTGCGGCAGCACCTCCAGCAGCCTCTTGCCCCAGGCCGGGGGGGGCACGCCGTTCACCGCGAAAGCCGTGAAGAGGGCCGAGGCCAGGGACCCCAGGTAGCCGGTGGGATGGTGGTGGGTCATCCGGCCGCTCTCGATGCTGACTTGCACCAGGGTGTCCAGCTCGTCGCTGCGGTGGAAGCGCAGGCCGATGCACATGGAGCGCATGGCAGCCCCGCAGCCTCCGCCTTTGGGGCTGAAGGGGATCCTCCAGCCATCCGGCTTCCCCGGCTCCAGCTTCAGAGCATTTTTCTGACACATGGCACCTGGGCAGGGAGGAAGAACCACACGTCACACGGAGATAGCATCCTGTAACACGGGAACCCAGCGCAGGGTAGGCAGGAAGGAAGCATTGCCCTGTGGAAGGGATTCAGGCTTCCCTATAAATACAGAAGCTGTCTGCTCACTCATGGCTCTTGCCCTAAATTGGCACTGCACCCTGCGTATTCCCAAGCAGACCCGATAATTCCAGTTTGCGAAAATAATTATAAAGCCCAGGGGGGTAAAAAACACTCCACTGCTGATTTTTTATTTATGCAATTTATATTGTCACTATTTACATTTCATGTTGCTTGCTTAATGGCATCTTTAAAACATTTATACTATATAAACAAGGTATATTATGCACAACTTTATCTAGATACCTAGATACCCATAAATAGAAGGGAGATTTGGAGGGCCATCAGATCACGTTGATCCAGACCCAAAGCAAGACTAAGTGCCTCTGCTGTTTTCCTGGCAGACGTTTGACCTCTCTGCCTCACTGCTAGGAAATATTCCCTGCAATAAAACCAGATCTCCCTTGCTGCAGTTTAAGTTTGTCAGAAAGTGAGGAACGCAGTATTTTACTCACTGCAACAGGGTTTTGCATGAGTAGCTTTGCTGTATTTCTCCTAAATAAGCTGAAGAATAACTGTATTATGCCAATTTAAAGGTTTGCCCAGCCCACTAGCTGCTCTCCGAACATAGCCACTAGCAGGTATCTATGGAAAGACTATAAAAAATGTGGCAACTGCAATGTTTTCCCGAGAACACCTGCATGGCTTTCAGCAGACAGAGGAGTTGTCCTGAATCTCAGTTTGGGTCCAAAGGGTAACAACGTTCAGTAACACCCAGTGGACCTAGCTGCCCTGAACTGCCCTCGTTTATCTTGAACCCACACATGATTTCAGCCTCCTCTAACATCCTATGGTAATCTGAGCCACAATTTTGTTATGCAAAGTGTTTCTTTTTATTTTAAACTGCCATTTGACAATTTCCTTAAATTCCCTTCTGATTTTTTAATTGCAAGAAATAATAGCTATCCATTTACCAGGATTTTCAAGTCTGTATATATTTCACCTCTCCTCTTCAGTCTTCTGCTCTAAGTGAACACCCCAATCCAATTTTCCCCTCTTCAGGTGGGAAGCCACACATTAACTCCTCGCTGCCCACTTCTGTCCCTTTCCTAGTTCTGCTATTTATTTTTCAAAGTGACTCTGCTTCTTCCAGCGCTGCTGCTTTGATAATACTCATGTTAGTGCAGCCCTTTCCTGGGTTAAAGTCACCTGCACAAATGCATCCAAATTTCAGAGCCCAGCAACCTTCCCTGGCAAAGACCAAGAAAAAAATTTAAGTGCTAAGCCTGAATGCTTGTGTGCAAGAAGAGGAAATAGGTTTCAAATATTACATTATCTTTGATTCTCCTCTACCTTGCTTGGCAGTAGGATGTGGTGTACGTCAGTCTATTTTACGAGCACATGGCATTTACAGCACCCTTGTAACCAAAGTACCTCCAAATCCAAGCACAGTTTTAAGATTGGCTCCTGGCCACATACAGGCAGTGCTAGCACTGGTTGGCTGCTGTCAGTAATAATGTCACATGGGGCCTTTCACAGTTCTGGTCTACGTTTCTTTTGCATCCTTCTCTTCTGACAGTGTCGGTACATTACATGCATATTAAATCAGCACAGGGTACAGCCCTCTGTGCTCTGGTGGACCAGCTCACTGTGTCTCAAACTGAAAAAGCAGCTCCGTCCTGTTGCTCTCACACTATTTGTGCAGCCAGCCTGTCATCGGAAATAAATTTTGAGAATGGGAACAGCATATGCAAGGCTTCCCCACAGGAAAAAAAAATAAAAAATGGGTTGCCGATCAGCCCACACTGTCAGGCTACTTTCATTCTCGTGAATTCCCAGCAGCGTGACCCTGGCACAAAGCAGAGCTGCCATCTCACCAGCCTCAGCCCTGCCTGGCGTGCCTGCGTGCCGGCCTCTGCTATGATGCTGGCATCACACTGGTAGACGAGGCCTTCTGGTTTTGCTGTCCCACACAGCCAGCCAGCCCCTGCATCAGTCCAGACATTCTTTATACATCCTTCCTCCAGGTGAGTGAAAACTGCAGGGCCGTGTCTCTCCGCTGGAAGCAGCAGCAGGCACAGCGTTTGTTATGGGTGGCACTGGCCTCGCTGATCGTCACCAACCTCAGGCTGAACTGCCAAGCAGGTTATTTCTGTGGTGCCTCAAAGTGGGCGTGCACTCAAGCCTCTAAATATGCTTTCTGTGTAGTTTATTAATTCAGTGCTGGCTGCTATGTATCAAAATCATTGAGTGCTATCAGTATAATTTCTAACTTTGTTATCATTAACAGAAAATTGAAGCAGATTACAAATCAAAATATACGAAGCATTGCGCTTATGACCTATATAGGACCTAAAAAGATCCCGTCAAACAAAACCACGTTTTTCAAAAGCTGTGCTGATTATCATATTCGTATGTCCTTGGTAAGACAGACTTTCTGGCAGAAAGAGAAGGGGAAAGGAAAAGAGCAAAGGGACTGGGATAGCTCAAAATCAAAATATGCACAACAAACAGAAAATGAACTCTGTAATCTTTTTGGAACTGCAGGAAGGCCATTTCATCAGAACATGTTTTGACAAGTTGGGACCAGGAAACTCAGTGCTTGATAAGCAGCAGGATTGTTCATTAACCATTACCAAAGAAAAATGAGGAGACAACAAGGATTAAAGTGTAAAGAAAGACTCGTTATTTTGCAATAGCAAGCAGACATTAGATTGCAGCTTTTAGCCTGTACATATTACTTTAGGAGATTACTACTCATAACATGCAAGTGAAAAAAAAATTGTAAATCAAACCAGTGTACAACAGGTAGGGCTCTTGTGATTTATAAAGTGATGTATTACAAGTATTATCCTCATGCTTTTAAACAATTAAAATATTAAATCATTCAAAATCTGATTAAGGAAGACTAAGTTGAAAACATGATGTTAGGCCTTTTTTAAAACTGGATTAAAAAAAAAAAAAAAAAAAAAAAAAACCTCCTGTGGGAGTTTCTGAATCCAGAAATTCTGTCTTGGACACTTACCAAATCCTAGTTAGGAACTCCATGCAAACTAAACTAAATGTAATACTGCTTTAAGGAAAAAAGAAATGCAAGCAAAAAGCACTGTGAAAAAAGCCAATCTGGAAAAGTTTCGTGTACAACTGGATGCTATTTCTGGAGTAGGCTTCCATGCCATTTATTTCGACTTTTCATGAGCACAGACGTGCTGGTAACAGTGACAGCAGAGGAACAGCTGGTTAGGATCTGTCAGGGCGCATAATAAAGGCAGGTTCAAACAATCACATGTTCACAAATAATTCCATAGGTAGAGGACTTAGACCAAAAGGAACAGAGCAACAGGCAACAGCTTTGAAGCAGAAGGTTTCCTGGAGAGCTTTGCAGGCAAGCGTAACATCGTGGAAGAAGAAATATGGCTATTCTCGTGTCACTTAATGCATTGGCTTTGCTATCTGCAAAGAACAATGAATTAGGGCCTGTGGCACATCACAAAGAGCAGTAGTGGATGTAGGGATTAACTTGCCATAAAGACAGTGAGTTAGACTACCCTTCTCTCGTGGGGCTGCTTATTCGAGGGACCCTACTGTGGCCTTCTGGTGACTAATAAAGGTGTGGGAATCCCTTTGTTACTGTGGGTTTTGGTTTTCAGGTCTGGCTTTCCTTGTGTGGGTGAACAATGTGACTTTCCCCCACTATTCTAGGGGAATCTCCTCTCTATTGGGTGAAAGTTGCAGCAGCAACTTTCCATTCTCAGCCTTAAAGGCTGCAATTCCCCAGTGAGTATTTAATTTGTCCAGAAGAGCATCATCTCAGGTTATGTTTTCAGTTATCATCTATTTACTCTGAACTGCCTTAAGAAGTTACTGACATGCAACTTCTACCATTACTATTTACAAATACAACATGGAGACCCTGGAACGCAGACAGCTTCTGAGGATATGGATTATGTGTTCCCTTTTGTAGCAAGGCAGTGAACATTAGACAGCTCAGTGTCAAATTTAAGCTCTCAGAGGCTAAGACCTGTTCAACTCCTTTCCTGTGGTTGCAGCAGGAGAACTGCTGAATGCTGTTGCAAGAGCATTTTCAGCAGACTTCCAGTTTTTCCACACTACCTTCTCTGCATTACAGGATTTTATGAGGCAAGCATTTGTGGGACCACTGCTCACAGAAGAATTTGCATCTCTGTTTAGCCAGATAACCTGACCTTTCCTTGTCACTCCAATTAGTCACCATAGCAAATTTACTTTCAGATCCCTTACTTCCAAATGGGAACTGCTTGTGGGCATGCTGCAGCCCAGTTACTCACATATGGACCACAGCAGGTGTGCTATTATACTTAGCTATTAATTACTAACTTTCCAATTTTAGGCTCTTTTCCTTTTCATCTCAGATTGTAGTCACCAAGCTTAGACAGCAGAGACAAAAATAGCTTCCAGGTGCTGTCTCACTGACAGCTGTGGTTGGTCCACCTTGGCAGACCCCATCAGCTAGGGGACCTACAAGTTGCTCCTTTGCCAAACCAGCAATAATTCTGTCAAAATTTTAACCGGCTGGCTGCTGCTATCCTGGCAAGCATCATTACCTCCTCTTAAAAATTTTATTAATTAATCTACTCTGACAACTGAAATTATCTGTCTTACTGAATGCTGATATTTCAGTCCCTGACGTGAGGGTAAGCAGTGGCAGTGGAAAGGTACGCAGAATTCCTGCTCACGTTTCTTATCTGTTTTACCTTTTAAACGCACAGCTCTGTCACACTATGCTCAGTGACTGTGAGAGAACAATGCAGGAAAACGTCTTTTAATGTCAAGCCAGAACATTAAAGATATATTTTGGCCAATCCAGATAGGCATGAGTCCAGCCAAACTTTTTCCGTATTTTAAACTTTGTATGGCATTGCAGCATTTGAGTGTTTCCTGACACTTACCCTGCCTGCACTAGCCAAATTAGAGGCCCAGCCTCCAAAGCTCCTATTTAAGTTTATTTTAAGCATCCACAGGAGGCTGGGCCATCTGCAGAGAGAGAGATGGGGGCCTCAGAGAAGTGCTGGGTAAACAGGCCTGGGTGAACCAGGATCTGTAGGAATATACTGCATGCTGCTTGGATATCGCAGCCTGTCAATGTATCCTTCCCAAACGCTGCCATGCACTGCCAGTCCCTGCAGCTTGTGCCCCAAATTTGGCAGCACTGTGGTCATGCCGAGAAATGAGAGAGGCTGGGCCTGCAAGGTTCAGAGATCTTAATTGTGGCCCGACTGTCCAGTTGCAGAAAGTAGCCATTCACAGCTAGCCAAAGGTAGAATCTGGGTTTAATGAACTTAATTTTTCCTAGCAGGGATTTCCCTGCCTTTAAATATTTTTATGTGTAATTTATTGCATTTGTGAAAATAAGTTCTCTATTAATGCTCTGTTTAGAGGTGTTAACACAGCAATTCAAGATGCACATTAGCACATTATACATGGCTGAACTTGTGTTTCTCCTCCAAGGGTGTAGGAAAAGTTAAAAAATATATATATATTCACCAGTGGAAAACCCTCTCATTCCTCTCATGAGCTCTCTCATGAGTTCAAGGCCAGGCCTCAAACACGCCTGTAAGAATGTCTTCTAAATGTGGGCAAAACACTATCTTTTCTCATCTAGTTCTGAGACGGCCCAAACACTTCAGCCTGCCTTTTTCTATTCTCAATTCATCCTGAAAGAGTTACTGAGTGTAGAAAACTTTTGGCTGTACAAGAGATACAATTAATGCTATAAACAGCCAAAAGCAGAGCCTTAAGGAGAGAAGCTGGGCAGAAGCAGGGCCAGCCTTGGCTCCAAGCTGCATGAAAGCGAGAGTCAGTAGCCACAAGGAGAGAGGGGCAGAGGAGAGCTCTGCCAAGGCAACATAGCGGGGAGGTTACCTGGAGCTCGGCCTTTCATGTCATTCATGCACTCCTTGTAGTTCTTTGCAATCAGGGAATAGAGATGCTCTAAACGTGGATTTTTCCCAGCAGCTACCAGCGCTTCGGCTGTGGCCAGGTGCATCACTGTGTCATCGCTGACTTTCCAGCCTTTGATGCTGATGTTGCTGAGTCCCCCCATCTCCGCCAGCTCCTTGTGGATGGTTGGGCCATGCTGCAGGAACTCCCATTTCCCATTGTAATAGCCCAGCGTGTCTCCAAGTGCACTCAGCACCATAGATGCCACGTAGTTTTCCATCTCCTTAGGACACAATTTTTGCCCCAGTATTGCTTCAATGCAGAAAGTACTATGAAGAAAAGGAAAAAAAAAAAAAAAAAAAGAGAGAGAGAGAGAAAGGAGGATAGTAAAGAAAATCTTTCTCAGTTCAGTACAAGCCTCTACTGCTAACCTCCAGTAGCCTGGATACGTGGCATAGCACCTGCATCTCCCTCCAAGATGATATGCCTTCAAAGCACACGCATCCCCCTGGCCCTTCGGTAGGTAGCAGGGGTGCTGCCTCACCCGGGCAGCCCAGCCCTGAGGCAGGGAGAGCAGGGCACGTCCTGCCAGGGCAGCAGCTGGCGGGGATGATGCTGCGTGTTCAGAGACCAAAACACAATGGCAGTACTGCAGAAATGTGTAGGGAAGTAAAGGAAACCCACATTTTCACCAGACAGCCCACGGGAGTAAGGGGATTGGATCCGGCTCCCAGTGATTTTCATATCATGGGGATAACTTGAGAGTGAAGCCCGCTTTTACACACTCGGTGCCAGACCATTCACTCTTAAGCAACATAAGGCAGAGCCTGGTGAAAGTGGCAGAGAGGGGCTCTGACCAATGGCTGGCCCATCTCCAGAGGCTGGCTACAGAAATGTGTGCTCTTAAAGGCAAAACCAGGTACTCCGGTGGGTATTTTAAGCTACACTTCCCCCAGGCAGCCAAAGCACTCCAGGGTCCACTGCTTTTTGCTTCCGTGCCTTGATATGCGCTAAGGAGCCTGTAAGTCTCCCTTCGTCACATGACCCAGGAAAAATGCAGAAAGAAACCCAGAGGCGCAGCGAAGAAATTAAGCTAGTAAAGAACTACTTTGAGGTTAAGCATGTGATTTGCCTGGCCGGGGGGAGAGGAGGCTGCTTCCCGCTGCACAGCGCCGTTGCAGCCCGCCGCGACTTACACAACCAGGATGCCAAAGGCAGGGTGCCGGCTCCTCACACCCCCTCGCCCAACCATCGACAGGACACCGCGCCGAGCCAAGGACACCGGGCCCTGGCGAGGACCTGCCACCAGTGCCTCTCCCAAGGCTACCCCGCTGAGGCCTCCAGGACGGCGGCGGTGGCGGCGCAGCACGTCCTCTTTGCGTCACCACCGCCGCGACAGGCCCGGCCCGGGAAGAGGGGGAGGAAGGCGGAAGGCTTGCTTTGTCAGCACAGCCCTGAGATCCCTCTCCAGACACAGAGCAGCTGCCGCAGGGCCACCCAGCAAGCCCCGCAGCTGCCCTCCAGCACAAGCCACCACAGCGGCCATGTCCCCGGCCACTGCTTGGGGTGGGAGGAAGGCCAAGGCCACCCGCCAGCGGAGGGGAGCCCCAGCCCTTGCCAACCCCGCTGCCCCAGCACTGCCGGGCTTTGCTCCCAGCGTGTCCCCTGCCTTGTGGTTTTGCTGCCCAGCCCCCTGGTGTGCTCCTCCGCCAGCCCCTGCTTTCCCTCCCATGCCTCCCCCCTTTCGTTTTCGGAAATGAAGTCACCATGTGCAAATGATTATTTTCTTAATATAAAATAAAGTAGTAAAAATTACAGATTTTTTTGCACCCCCCTTACTTTTCTATTGAAGCTATGCACTGTTTTCCTGAGCACACACATACCCCTTTTAGCCAGACCACCAGTCTCCTCCTGGGTGCCAGCACAAGTTATCCTCTGGGCCCTGCAAGCCTCCAGCATTTACCTGGGGCTCTGTATGGGGCAGCACGAGCCCCTTGTGGACCCAGGCCTCCTCTGGGCTGATCCCTGCTTTGTCTTGTGTTGGTGGTCCCGCTTCTTTGCATCTCAAAGTGCTTGATGACACCATTGCCTCCTACAAGTTTTACACTTCTTTTTTTTTTATGCTGGTGGTGGATATGTAGCTGAGGGTGTCTACTGAATGGGCAAGGAAAGAAAAGAAAAAGGAAGCAGGAGCAAGGAATAAAAATTAGCATGGCTTGGGCCACGGTTTGCAGAGGTTGAACCTTCTCACCGACTCATAGTCCCTTGACAGGCGCACACCACATCTCCAGAGCCCTGATTCATGCAAGGACGTACCAACAGCTCTTAGATATGGAAAAAAAAAAATCAAAATAAAAAATCCCCCCATGCCTGTGAGAGAAAGCAGTGGTAGTTTTAGAGCTGCAGCCCTGGGGGATTTCAGGGCAATCAAGACTGCAGTGATGGGCCAGAGCAGAGTCCCTGGGGAATTTGGGGGCAAGTAAGAGAGCAGGCTGGAGCTGGGCCCTGGGGGATTTCAGGTAGCTGAGAACGCTGAGCTGCGCTGGAGCATCCACCCCGGTGGCCTCGGCTGTTTGGTATTCAGTGTCCATTCAGACATTTACTGCTTCTCTGCCACCCTGCTGTAGATGTGGAGTTTGAGAAGCATCTGGTGCAGAAAATAGTAACAGAAAAGAAAGTGGGAAAATAATTTTCTCGTGTATCAGCAGAGCCAGCGGTGCCTGCTGACCTTTTCTGCTTGGGTCTGTTTTATACAGAGCGGCTCAGAATTTACTCAGGTTGCTCCTATGCTTAAAAGCAAAACGGGGTTTTTGTCTCCTAAGGTTTGGGCCTGCAAGAGGGAAAACCCCTCCTGCTTTGGCTGGTTCTCTGTGAGGAAGGGCTTCTGCTGCAGCAGTAAGGGCAGAAGAAAAGAAAGTCGCAGGGTTCCCCAAATGGCCGGGAAAATGAGAGAACATTAGCACAAAATGCCTGTGGCACTGAAATCTTTGGATCGTGCCACTGTTTTCTGGTTCCTGATCTCCTTCAGCTTCCTAAAAAATGAAACCAAAACATGCCTTGGAGCTAAGCAACATCTCAGATGTGTCACCAAAAAACAGTGAGACCTACTCAGTGACAGGCAGCAGCCAGCCAGCCACCAGCCGGAGCCATCGTCAGGAGCCCACAAGCATGGGGTGAGGAGAAGGGCAATTCTCAGGCTTGAATGAATGTGTTAATCCCAAAGGGACCCTGTGGGATGCATGAAGAGAGTGCTGTCTATCAGGCACACCACCAGCATGGGGTCGGTGCAGGGCAGCATTGCCCTGACTCATCCAACAGCATGGGAAGGTGGGGACCCATTTGGCAAGGGTGACCTTCTGTTTAGAAGCCATGCAAAAAGTTAAAGGCTCATGATATTGCACCTTTCTGGGGTTTTTGTCTTTTTTTTTTTTTTTTTTTTACTGAAAATTTAGGTTGCAGTGGACCTACGGCCAGGATATGCCTTCTGGAAAGTACCACCTTGGAGAAGCTCACTGACATGCCCCTGCCATGTGTTGGACACTGTGGTTAGTACTTGCTTAGGCTCAGAATTTTCCTTCATGTTCATCTGGAAAAAAAAAGGGTAATTCTCTCTGACTAAAAAAAAAAATGTGCCTTTCTAGATGAGCCCAGGGTTAAGAGCCTGATTCTGGGGGGCTGTGAAGGGCAGACTGCAGTGTGGGGACCATGGGCAGGTTTAGACCCTGTGGGACATTTCCACAGAACTACTTGAGGCCTTCAGGCCAAGATCTAGAATAATGTGCAAATTAAAAACACATGATGGCAGCTCAAACTTGTGCTCTCTTGAACCTGGCAGTGCCTCTATTCTAAACCCCACAGCTGTCCTTGAAATGGGGCTGCAAGGGGACATCTGGGATTTTCATTCTTCACCTCTAGTGTGAACTTTTCCCTTGCCACTTATATTAAAAGTTGACTTTCCAAAGAGTCTTTTGGGCCCTCACACATGTTCATTTTGGACCAGGGCCAATCTCTAGCAGTCTCTCCTTCTTTTAATAGCACTTTTTTCTCTGTAATGACAGCTGGCATTTTTTTCTGAGTGGGGAATACTTCTGGGCTTACCCTAGCTCTCAGTCCCCAGGTGTGCGTCTTTCTTTGTCACTGGCCAGTAAATAACAACACACTATAACGTGGTGACCGACATTCAAAGCAGGAGCCGCCAGGGCCACGTGAGGGCTGCTGGGGACCTGGGGAGCTCGCTGCAGCCCTCCACGGGGCTGAGCGGAGGTGAGGTGGCGGTGCGTGACCCCGTGCACGATGCTCGCCGTCGCGGGGCAGCCGGGGCTGCTGCACTCACTCTGGCTCGGAGGCTGCAGCCAGCATCAGCAGGTGCTTCTGGCCCTGCGCTTCCTTCACCTGAGGCATGGCAACGAGCTTTCTGCCTCGGCTTCTCCATCTGGTGGGGCAAAGACCCTTGCTTGCTGCCTGCCTTCCTGTGGTCATGACAGTGGGGGGCTCCCACCTCCCTTGCTGCTGTCCAGGGAAGCACGACTGAGAAAGCGGGCAAGCGCCTCGACTCCAAACACAGCCTGTGTCTGAGGGGAAGCCAGCGCAGAGGTGTTTTTGCCTGGAAATGGGATCCTGCGTGGGTGTTTTGGGGGAGTGACAAGAGAAATTTTGAAGGACTAGGCTGAAGCTGCTTTTAGAGAGCGCAGCAGAGGAAGTCCCTCTGTGTGACCGACTTGGCTTCAGGGAATACTGCTCTTCAGCCTCTCATTCAGGAAACCAAATTTCATTGCAGAAGTATCTGCCTCTTTCTTTCCAGGCTCCTTCCACAAACTGAGAGAGCTTCTGGCCAGGGCAAAGAGGAAACTGAAAAATTAGTGTGATCTGTGCATTGCGTTACCTGCACCTCTCTTCAGGGTGCTTCCAAAAGCCCTCTTAACATGCATTTAAAAAATTAAGGAAAAAAGTCGGTTTTAAGTAACCACAGTTCTGCAGGGTAGAAGATAAACGGGGAAAAAAAATAAATTTCTTCACCAGGGAGAGAGGCGTTGTGATGGCCACCAGGGATATCCAGCAATGTCAGTCCCAGGGAACAGCTCCTGGATGAGCTGAGGGCTGCGATCACCTCTCCCTCATCCACATCTGGTAAAAGGAACTGAAAATTCATCTTTACCACCTCTCCACTGGGTTTATAGCTGTCTTTTTTGTAAATTGGAGTGTGTGGGGACAGGGAGCAGACGGCAGGTCCTGCTTATGAGCCCAGGGAAGTCAGTGAAGCAATCCTGGTCAACCACTTCAGATGTGGCATTTGGCTCAGGCGGCAGATATGATGCTCCGGGGCTGGCAGGCTAGTTGCTCCTTGATGTAAATAAAGTGACATTTTCATTTTCAGTCGTGTGCCAGTGCTGGCGCTGTGCTCCCCACCTGCAGTACGAAGGCGTTTGTGGGCTGCTTTCTTTCCATGAACTGCTGACAGTTGCACCTGTGTCCTTTTGGAGCATGTAGGGGCTGGGGGACATGTTGGAGGGGTGTCGTGCCTGCGAGCAGAGGGGCCCACCAAGCCTGCCTTATGGCCAACTCAATCCATGGCCACCGGCAGGATAATTTGAAGGCTCTTGGTGAGGGTCATCTGCCTGCAGTGAAAGACCCTTTGGTCTCCATCCTACCAAAACAGAGTCAGCTGAAGGTTAGACGTACTGTGAAAATAAGGACGGGAAAGGAGCTAGACTGGGCAGTAGGGTCTCCCCTTTCTTCTACCCACGAGCTGCAAATGTGTTCAAGCCATCAAAGGAAATGATAGGCTGTGTACAGGCTTGAGAGCTAACTTGGGGGTGACGGGGGAGTAAGGGATGGGGACACTGGCTGAGGTCCGGGGGAGCAGACATGGGAATGGTGTTGAGAAATTCCCGTTAGCTTATCAGGGAGCACTTACAGCACCAGGACCTGCTGAGCTGAAGGATGACTTTCCTCAGCTTGAATGACTTAAACTGAGAGTAGGCAAAATCCTAGATATGATAGGTTAGGAAAAGCCCTGTGGTGTCTTTGAGTTATTTGATTGGGTGGTTATTTTCCACTGCTGGGATTTCTCCTGTGCTGGGCTGTGACCTGAACCTCTTCTCTTGTCTTTCTCTTCTGACTGTTTCTTCACCAGCGCCCTCTAAAACTCTGCCATTCCTTGGAAAGACTCCCATTTGGGGCGGTATACCAAATAACAAAGGGGCATAGAATTACTGGGAAAATGCTTAGTAGAAAGGAGGGCAAGGCACGACATTTTAACATTTACTTCTGCATTTGATTCTTCATGAATTGGATTTCAGAGAATTGGGAAGTGCTGGTGTGTGACAGAAGAGGAACGCATGAACAAGACCACTGAACACTGTTGTATCCTTTGGTCTGACGAGGCTTAAAATATCTGCCTGCTTCCTTTCTCTACTTACGCACTTTCTGTGATGCAATTCAATGGTGGCACTGCCTTGATGTGTGGAGAAGTCCTGCTGGAAGGAGGGGCGGGGAGGTGGTGTAAGTTGCCCTCCCCCATTCCAAACTCACACGCACCCCGTGCACATACCCACGCTCTCAGGGGAGCAACGCCTTTGGAGGAGGCCACAAAAGACACCTCTGTGCTGCCCCCACGATGGCCCTGGTCTGGCAGAAAGGGTGGGCGAGCTCTTGACAGCCATCACTAGGCAGAGGCTGCCACTAACTACAAAACCTCTTGCTTTTGAAACTGATAGCATTTGAGATCTGGGAGGAGATGACCTCTCACTGATCTGCCAAGTAGATGGCTGCACAGACCTGCAAGATAGCGAAAGAGGATCTGGCTTGGGAAGAAAAACAAACATATTTGACTGGTGATGCCTGTTAGACCACACGTTGTCAAAAGTCAGTTGAAAGTTAAGAAAATCACAACCCTAGCAGAAACGGGGAGGTGTGGAAACGAAGATGCTGCTCCTTTTGTACATCCAATATTCCTGGGGTTCATACACTACAAGGACAGTGGCTCTGCACCACCTCTGCGAAGTTCATTTTCTCCTACGAAGACAGGCTGAGGGAGCAGGGGTTGGTCAGCCTGGAGAAGGCTCCGGGGAGACCTTACAGTGGCCTGCCAGTGCCTAAAGGGGCCTGCAGGAAAGCTGGGGAGGGACTCTTTGTCAGAGAGGGTAGTGATAGGACAAGGAGTAACAGCTTTATTTTTAAAAAAACAAAAACAAAAACAAAAAAAAAAAAAAAAAAAAAAAAAAAAAACAAGGTAGATTTTGATTAGATATTAGGAAAAAATTCTCCACTCTGGGGGTGGTGAGGCCCTGGCCCAGGCTGCCCGGAGAAGCTGTGGCTGCCCCATCCCTGGAGGTCAAGGCAGGGGGTTGGAGCTGGATGAACGTTAAGGTCCCTTCCAACCCAATTTATGGCTCTGTGATTCTGATTCCTTCAGTGTGGAGCAGACAGGAGAAAATACTCTTTATAGAAGATCGTTCCCTCATGCTGCTGCCCAAGCCCTCAGTGGTGAGAACACCAGACAGCTTCTCGTTTGACACGGATGTGACAAGAGCATGAGCTCAGGGATCAGGCTTTGTGTCAGGACAGGCGATTGCTGGATGTGGGAAATGCATTGGTCTCTGCTCTGTCAAAGCAGCCACTCTTTGGGTAGCTGGGGGGTGTAAGAGGTGGCACAGGGTGAGATTTTTTGCATGCTGTTCAGTCATCTGCATGCACTGGGACCCGTGTGCTGCAAATGAAACATTGCTTATCCCATCCCAGCCTCCAGAGCCTTCTCAGTTTTTCCACGGAATATCCCTGACATGCCAGCCGCTTTGATGTAACCCAGCCATGCATGGCTTGTTTTGGCTGCGATAGAGAAACCTGGGAGTCCGTGCTTGGCCTGACACAAATGTGTCTAGCCATAAATGAGGCAGGATGAGGAACCCGTAGTGCCTCATGCCTTGGCCAGGAGGCAGCAAGCCAGAAGAACGGATTGCACACCAGCTGGAAGCAGGCAGTTGTACGTGTGCGTGGTGGTAGGGGGAAATGAGGGGCTACATTGCCCCCAAGTTCAGGTGACGGCATGCAAAAACACAGCCCAGTGGTAAGGATTTCTGCCACTGAGAGGAGCATAGCAAAGGTCGTTCCTATCATTACACAATCAAGGCTGGCGAGGTACGTGAGCCGGGGCCTCCAAACAGCCAACTAGCCTGACCTCAGTACATGGCAAAAGAGTTAAAGTGCAAAACAAGTTTACCAAGGCTATCAATCTCATGCCAGGCTATCCTGGTAGGTTGGTGGGGTTGTTTGTTGCTGTTTTTTTTTTGATAAGATAATTGATTATGTAGACAGAGGACTTCGGAAAAGCAGCCCTTACAGGCAAAACCACTAAGCTGGAGAAACAGAGGATTGATGTGAGTGTCGTAAGTATTTACCTAAAGAAAGGATGTCAGGAGGCTCTGTCGTAAGGGAAGCAAGCAGGGTGGAAAGAGATTATTAACTGGGCTCCTCGAAGGGCTGATCTTGTTTACCCAGAAAGAAAACAGGCATCAATCAGATTCGGTCAGATCTGAAGGGCTGGTCACTGCAGAGATCACTCAGCCTGCAGCAAGGAGAGCTGACGGCACCAAGGGCTGGAATAAGGGCAGCAGGATGAAAGTCGGCAGCAAAAAGTCACAGCTTGTGCGTGCAGAGCCTGGCTGTAGGACATCGTGCTCCCAGCTTGTCCCTGCCATCTGGAAAGTATAGGGGAAGGGCAGTTCTGTTAGATCATAAGATGTTGATGAATCCTCACCATTGTGCAGCCAAGAAGAAAACTGAGCAGAGATGAGATCTCCTCGGGTTGAAGACACTTTTGGGTGTTCGTGAAGTCTCTTCTTATTTCTGAAAATGATTCTGGGGTTGCCAGTGATACCTGCTAGTAGTTCAGTAAATAAGAGTTCAGCTCTGCAATGCCAGAGAGGGAATCCCTGTGTATATATGTGCCTTAGCATGCCTTGCGAATGGGCCAAGCACAGCACCTGTGCCATGAAATTCCCTTGTCTCCTCTCATGGCATTTCATGAGCATGCTGAGGTCTCAGTCGTCACCTCAGCCTGTGCCCTCTCCCTGTGCCATAAGCAGAAGACAAGATGTATTGGTGGAGGAGCTGAATTCAACAGGCAGGCTCACCTGAACCTCACGGCGAGTGGATGGTGTCCCTGAAGTCACCGGGAAGACACAAACAAGTACCCATGCCCCTGAGGTCTGAGGGTTTTGTCCAAAAAAAAGTGTGATACCCATGTAAAGGGGGAAGTCCCGTGGCTTGCACTTACAGAAAATCACTCTTTTTTAGGTTCGAAGGGAAAAGAAACAAACCAACACTGGACACCACATTTAGGTTTGAGGTTCAAATGTTTTCAGGTTTGGTTCTTGTTTTAGGTTGTGGGGGCTTTTGCTTTTGTTTGTTGTCTCCTGAACTCCCCCTCCCACCTTCAAATGTCAACCTGGCAGGTTTCTGGAATTGAGTCCTTTAGAGCTTTGCTTCCTGAAAACCCATGAGTCTGCACTTCCCATGTTGGTGCCTGATTTGTGTGCCCATTAGCACGATCTATGTCTGCGGACACATCGGCAAGGACAGATACATAGCTGTCTCTAAATAAGTAAATCTGCCAAAAAATGTTGTTTTTGGCAAGAAAACTACTCTAACGTGAGGAGTAGCCATCCCACAGGGTGTCAGCATGACTTTACTGCAGAGGGAGGTTTTGGAGGCTGTTTGCATTAATCCCTCTAACGAGCACATACAGTTCTGCTCTTGGGGTCTGACTCCCACTGAAATCAGTGTTTCTGACACAGATCTGTGTCTGAACAGCATTCACACTGTTGTATAGGACTTTTGGCGCTGATGTGATGCCCTCTGTTTGCAGCCAGGAGCCATCCCTTCTCTCTGCCCGCAACTCACCAGGTTCTGCTGCTGATGCTGGTTCTAGGGCTCGTCTGATAAGCCAGGAAATTGATGCATCTCACAGAGATGGCACAGAAAAGCAAGTGTATTTTATTTAGTTAGTTTTTCACTGGGTTAGCACATTGAACCAGATGCCAAGGGAGCACTGAGGGGTGAATGTGCCAGGGTGAGGTTTGTCCCTCTCTCTGACCGATCATATTGAAATAATTCTCAGGATTCTTGCAAGTGTGCAGCATAGAAGCCAAGTACAACATGAATTAACTGGGGGTTACTAAAATCAAAACAAGATTTTGACAAGCAAAACTCACTTATAGGTAGTCAGCCCTTAGTCATACTTATCAATTCTCCAAGTTGGCAGGACAAACACTCAGCAGACCTCATGTAGAAGGCAGACCCAAAAAACTATTTCTCAAATGCTATTTTATACCTCAGCTCCTTCATTTTACACGTGCATTTTCATATCTGTGCATTGTTGTGTTGACACACATGCTTAAAGGCTTACTTTGCAGTGTTTTAGTTTCTCATCGTCACTGTGGTTTTATGATTAGGACAGCTTGAACTTCCGTGGACCTCTCCAGAATATCTAGGACCAAAGCCCTCAGATGCAGCAGAATCAGAGCCTTGCACTTTTTTTTGCCTACTGAACACAAGGGCTGTCTCAGTTCCCCTCGTAGCACAGAGCAATCCTGTCCTGTCGGGATAAGAACCAGACTGAAAATCACATTCCCCATGACCCAGTCACTCGTGCCAAGTAGTACAACGCCCGATTAGGCAGGCTTTCCAGGGAGCCGGCTGTCCTCAGCTGCTCTCTGGCACTGCTCGCACCCATGGCAGAGAGGGCAGGGCTCCAGCAGCCCCCTGAGGTCAGGCAGGTCCTTTCTTCATGCCTGAGCACTTCTGCATTCAAATCTTGGCTGTGTAATAACGCAAAAATGGAACATACAGCCCAGCGTGCATCACCAGGTGCTGCATTTCAGCAGCAGCATCTCCCTGATCACTGGGCCGGTGCTGCTGCACGCAGTGCTGCCTTGTGCCTGCTCTCTGTGCCTGGGCCAGCATGAGTGCCGTCGGGATGAGGCCACCTCAGCCGCAGCCGTGCTTACCAACCATAATTCCTGTGCCCTGGGAGCCTAAGCTGCTTGTGGAAATGGGACTGAGGCTCCCAGCCCTTTATGAGCCAGCAGAAGCCCAGGAAGCAACCAACACAAAGCATAACTTACGCACAGTACAGCCAGACACCAAGCTTAAGCCACCCCTCTGCTGAAATAGATGTTGAAAACATTAAACAAAAAATCAATCCATGTCTTCTTTACAGCCTGCTGCTGCTGAGGGCTGCGGCTGCCTGGCATAGCTGTTGCAGCCAGTACAGCCTGCTTTATGAAGGAGAAATAGGGTGTTTTCTGCTCTCTCTTCACACACTGGGATGGAAACCACAGGAGATTGGATCCTCTGTTACAAGCCAATGAACCACTCCTGCTGCAAAGGAAGAGCCTGCAGGAACTAGATAGGGGGGGCTGCGAGGGCGGCTGTGGGTGTTAGCTTGCTTGCATGCTGCGGGGCAGAAACCCACTCTCTCTTTCCTAGGTGAGCCACACGAGCATGCCGGGCTCTTCTGCAAGGTGGTTACACACAGTGATGCCTCGTAACAGCAGAGCACAGTGACAGAGCCCACAGTTTGCTGTGCGGGTGACTGAAGAAGGTTAATCCCAGATTATTAAGACAACTGTGTTTTTGGCAAGAAGCCCTGGTGCTTTCTGAGCAGTAAGCATCTGATATCCATGCGGTATCAGGTATACTCAAGGTATATGTTCACGGAAGCACCAAATGGTTGAGGTTGGAAGGGAGCGCTGGAGACCATGGTCACTGATGAGCAAGCTGAACAGGACCGGACCCAGTACTGACCCCCGGGAGCATCGCTAGCTACAGGCCTCCAGCTAGACCCTGTGCCACTGATCACAACTCTAAACAAAATTACACTGTACCAAATAGGGTGGGTGCATTTTGCATTTGTCTAACTTTAATTGATTTCCCTGCTTCTGAGTCATAAGATTTTGTTTAAAATTTATTCACCACTTCTGACTTAGCACGGCCCAGCAGACATACTACCCATGCTTTCTGATGCCTGTCACTGAAGCATGCTACCCGTCTGTGCATGGCCAAGCTGGTGCCAAGCACTACTGCATGCCCTGGGCATTTCCACAGCTGGTTATTGCATATGCTGGACTCTGGTGAGGGCCAGGCGCTGTACTTCTGGTAATTCCCCTGTTCCCAGCACACTTGGATAGCCGCAGCTCTCTGTCTTACTAGGGCACAGTTGGGACCTTCAAATTACTGGGCTAAGCAATCTGTTTCTTCAGCCCAGGTCCCTTGAGATCTTGGGTCCAGGGCAGTGGAAAAGCACAGTATCTAAGGGATGATGTTAGGGAAGGGATCCCCAGCAAATGTGTGCAACTTTTGCTAAGCAATTTTAATTTTTTTATACAATTTTTCCTCCTTCAGTTGGCCTGAGTGCCAGTGCACATCAAATGCCAACCCCCTCGAAGTGGGCCATAACCCAGCGGCACCTTTGGATGAGATGAGTTTGGAGAGGTCTCAGCAAAGGGTCTAGGGCACGAGAGGTGTGGTTCCTTCCCATGCTCTGAGGGGCCAGGGCCATCCGTCCTGCCTTGCAGAAAGTGGGTTGTGTAAGTGAAGCCTGCCATTGTTTCCTGAAAGTTCTATTATTTATTTATTTATTTATTTATTTTTCTGTAAAGAGGGCCATGCTTAGCCTGTAATCTGCACTGAGTTGAAGCATTTAACTTCTTCAAATCTTGGCAGCTTTATAGTCTGAAGGCTGGGGGCGGCTAGGGGGAGAAACAAGAGCACGGAATCTCTTGAGCTGTGGGTTTTTTGTTATTGTTATTTTCCTTTGTCAGACGAAAGTGATTTTCTGTAACCCGAAACTGCTGGATTTTCCTCTTTCCCCACAAAGTGTTTCCCTTTGTTATTGCCATTGCGTAGGAGACAGCCTACCTTTGTCCGAACAGTTTAATTTCTCAAGACATTAGGACTTGTTTAGTAAGGCTGCCTTCTGTCTTTCTCTTACAGGAAAAAAAAAAAAAAAAAAAAAAAAAAAAGTCATTTACTTCCACTAATGAACGGATGTGTGTTATCAGCTGAATTCAGTTCATTACTCCATGTACCTTTTATTTCACATGATAATATTGGAGCTATCGAATGCTGAGAAAAAATACTTTCTGGAAATGTTAATCTGCTTTGAAATGCGGTCATTTCTCAGACAAAAATGTTTTTAGGGCACTTGCACAATGATTTTTTGGTGATGTACATCTCTGTAAACACATCTTGGAAACTTCCCATTCAGCCTGGATGTCCTTGTACTAAAAGCACGCAGGCGTGCTTTTAATTCAGATTAACAAAGGCGGGAATGTCCATTCTTCCTGTTAACACCAACCAAAGGGATCCCAGTGCTGTAGCAGGGCATGTGGTTTTGTATCCTCACTGGAGAGCAGGTGCTGTGCGTTGTTTCTCACTATTTACCCAATTCTGCTCTTTCTGATATATTTCTGCTGTGAGATGTTGACTGAGAAATAGGAGGAGGTGGTGGTTTGGTTGTTCTCAGTAATCACTAAATGATGAAAATAGAAAAAGTCTGATTGTGCTGTTTCTGCAATGGAGGCCCTGCCATTCGGAAAAATCCTCAGTGGGTCAAAATGAGAAATCTAGCAGTGATGTAACTGAACAGTCTTCCCCTCGAGTGTCAGTGATTTCTACCAAAAGTGCTGATTAGTGAAGCTAATTTCTTCCACACAGCACATACGCTGCAAAATTTCACTTGTCTTTTCTGCCTTTTTCCTCAACGTTTTGTGTGAAAGCAAAGGAAAAATGTGGTATGTATGATGTTCTCACATCTTCCTCTTTTCCACAGCAATTGTTTTTAGCAGAATTTAAAGTCCGTTTTCTTATTAAATACAAGCTTCCCTTTTCAGGCTGCCATGCTTCTTACACGTCTAAACCTGACCCTGGAGCACATATAGTTAAAGTGCTGAAGGCTTATTAAAGTGCATGAGAAAGCTTACTCCTACGGGACTTTCGCTGTAAATTACTGGGCTTATAGTACCTGCTATCGTGCTCACATAAAGGAGCCTCTTTTGAACTGGGACTTCAATACGAGTCCTTCAACTTTGTTAGCATTCCTGACTAAGACTGCCTAATACCCCTTCCTTGAAGGGCTGGCTTCTGAGAATCAAGGACACGTGCTTAGGGGAGCTTTAAGTGATGGACACATTATGACTTCTGCCTCTGATCAGAGCAGAACAAAGCACTTGACTGCTGTGCTGTTTCTGTTGCTGCAATCGCCTTGCAATCAGGGAGCTTTCTATACGACAAGATACCAACAGCCATGATACCTAGAAAAGCATAAGGAGATCTGGCCAAGAATAACATCCTCGAGTTTGTGTTTCTGTATCAAATCCAGACAGCTGTAACGAGGCAACGAGCTGCTCTGGATTGCTCGGTGGGTAAGAAGGGGCATGAGGCCTTTTTGCTACAGGCTGGCAGTTGGCGAGGGGGACCCAGCAGAAAAGGCAGGGTGGCCAGGAGCGAGGCCTTTCAGGGTTGGGAAGCTCAGCCACTTTCCCTGGGACTGCTCATCTAAGAGCAGAGCCAAACCCCAAGCAAGAAATGCAGATGTGGATGTAGCAGGCTGGGGTTTCTTTTTAGTTGTGATATGCTAATGGAAAAAAAAAAAAAAATGAAAGCTTGGATTTAAAATGAAAGTGAGATGGTAAACTGCACAGCTACAGCAGGGCTGCCCGTAACTGTATAATGATGCAGGATACGTGATTAGACTAGGAGCAGAAAGTTGTGGGGACCCATCTGACTTGCAGAGAAGCTCAGTCCCTATTTGCCTAAGATGCTGCACTGCCGAATGGGAGCGGTGGGGAGGGGAGGTGGGCTGGTGAAGGGAGAGCCGTGACTGTGACTGAGGAAAACAGCCTGTGCACAGCTGAGTTCATGTTTTTCCTTCTCTGTCTACCAAGAAAACACTTGTCTGTAAGCCTTCGTGTGGTCGTAGTGTCATCTGCATTTTCAAACTGTGCTGATGCCCCCATTAGAATATGCACGGGTAGAGTGCAAATGTGCAGGATTGAATTCAGAGCCCAAATCACAGAACACGTGTTCAAGAAACCCCACAGTGGACAGGCACAAAGTCCCACTCTGACTCACCATCGTGCTCCTCTGTGCTATTGCATACAGAATATTTTTTTCTTCCCTGTGAAAAAGGTGTAACCTGTTCTTGGTCTGGTCTTTGATCTCTCTGTAGAAATACCACCTGTTTACTTATGTCAAAATAAAACTCTGATTTGTATTATGGTCCTACAAGCCCAGTTCCCTTCTACATCTGTCCCTCTAATCCACCTGATTCAAGACAGCTATACTGGAGAAAAACGGGAGCAACACAGTGGCAAATCATCTCTGATAAAAAGAATGCATTTCCTTTAAATCAAAGTAATTTGAATCAGCAAGCCAGAAATCTTCATTTAAATAATTGCTTTTAATTGCTTTGTGTATGCACATTATTTTTTTCCCTGAAGAAAGGCAGGTTTCCATCAGTGTCTAAGCCTTTCACTGTGATTATTAGCTCTAAATAGAACTCCTGATGCTATATCTGGGTTCATTTTATTTTCCCATAGGCAGGTGCACTATATCTGTACAAACCTACATCGCTCAGCACACGTTTACTCACTTGGGCTTTTACGTACTAAGCCATCTGTTTTGATGCTTAGGATTTGCTTCCCGAGTGCTCGGAAACCAGAGCTGAGCTAAGGTGTACATCAAAAACATCTTCAGTGAAACAACACCTCTCGCCCCTGCAGAGGGTTTGGGCACAAGGAGGGACATTTATCGAAAACGTGCTTTGCATCAGAAAGTGATAGAAGCAGAGCGAGGAAAGAGATAGCTGACCCCGACTCGGGACGGCCCTATGGCCCTCACCTCCCTCTGCCCTCCCCTGGGGCAGGAAGGGAAGCCCAACGTCATCCCACGCCCCGTGCCCTATTTGGGGGCCCTTTCCTTCCTTCCCAAGCCCTAACGCCTCCCGGCCCTTTGTTTCTGGGGGAGCCCCGGGGCGGCGGGGCCGTGGCGGCGGGCGCTCGGCCTCACACACGCCCTGTGAGGAAGCCGTGGGCGGGCGTGAGGCGGCTTATCAGGCCCAGCGCCTGCGCGCCGCCCGGCCTTCCCCCAGCACCCCGGCGGGGAGACAAAGTCCCTGGGTGAGGCCAGCGGCCACCGGGTGCCCATGGCCCGGTGCTGAGCCCCTGCCTCCTCCTCCCTGCGGCACCGGGAGGCCTCGCTCGCCCGGCAAAGCCCCACAGCGACGGGGACGGAGCGGGAAGGTGACTTGAGTTGGGGTTTTGGGGAGGCAGCAGGCGTCGGGAGCTCGCGGGTGCTGAGGCTGCCAGCCCAGCGCGACACGAAGATGGGGAGCCTGGCCGTGATGGCCGGATGGCCGCTGAAGAGGTGGCTCGGACTCGTGCTCGTCGTGCTTCACCTTGTTACTTTGGGTAAGTAAAAACAACCGGCACCGCGGCGTGCCCCACGAGGGAGATGCTTGCAGCTGCCAGGCTGGAGGTGCCAGGCGGTCTCCCCACCCGGGTGGGAGGACGGAGGGTGTTGGCGGGGTGGCTGATGCCCACGGGAGCACCCGGTGGGACCCCCCAGCCTCTCCGGCAGGGAGGAAGCGGTATGTCGGCCCCGAGGGGATGAGCGAGCTGCCGGCTCCTGCGGCGGGGTGGTTTCTGCAGTTTTTTGGCTGAAATTGAGTTTGTGGATGGGAGACAGGGCAGGGCGGTGGGCTGTGCTGCTGCATGCTGGGGCTCCCTCCGGCAGCACAGCTCCGTGTCGGAGCACAGCGAGGGCTGTCCCCAAGAACCGGCCACAACACACCAAAGATCACAGATAGCCCCGACCTCAAGAGGCTTAGGGTTGAGTCCTCGATGCTGTGTGAAATGTTCACCCTGAAACCACACGAAGCTCACTCCCGAGCTGGGATTTGTTACGGGTGCGAAACAGGCTGTGCTTACCGGTGGTCCTAGTGTTTCATGGCAGCTAGCAATACCTGGGAGAAAACCCGGCCTGAACAATTAAAAATGAAGTGATGCAGAATCAGGAGGTTTTCATGGTAGTGTTGTGAAACTACGAGATATTTGATGCTCTCCGCTGAGTTTCGTTTTGACTTTCAGTCTCAGAATCTTAAAACAAAACTCGGAGAATTGAGCAGGGATGCAATCACAGGGCTCGCCTGGGAAGAAGGCAGCCTCGGGCCCCCCTCGTGAGATCTCTGCTTGATGCTTTCCCCCACGCTCCTTCGCTGACCTCTGAGCTTGCGAAGCACATGTCAGACATGGGCCATGTTTTGCCCGTATTTCAGTCGGCAAATAACCTGCCACGTGCAGAACTGCTTCTCCCTCTGTAATTTAAGAGCTGGTGTTTTAATGTAATAAGGAGCGGGCGATAATTCGCCAGTCCTGCGGTTTTTCTAGATGGGGTGCTGATTCCAAGACCAAAGGCGGACAGCAGCCAGATATACCACTTGATGCTAATAAGCAGTACTGGAAATAGGGGTTTGACAATATTAGCAAACCAGGAGTCCCTGCAGTTACTGTACTTTTTTTGGTATGGTTTACTAAGGGAACGCTGGTTCATCCTGCTGGCTGTCTCTTCTTCTGTTTCTCAGGCCCCCACCTATAACTTTTGAACCCCCTGCCCCGTTCGGACCAAATCCGAAGGAAGGCAGAGCTGCAGTGTTCTTGCCCGCTGTGTGGAAGCTGCGGGCCCCACGTTGTGCCCAGGTGACAGCAAGGGCAAGTGGCAGCTGTGAGGGGGCTGTAAGCAGCATGATGTCCCCGAGGGCCTGGGAATCAGCTGTGAGAGGTGGGGAGAGGTGCCTGGGCCAGGAGACACAAAGGGTAGGCTTTGGTCAGCCTGCGGCTGAGCAGAGTTACTTCTATAAATCTGATTGATTTCAAAATTCCAGGGTTTAACTTGGCAAGACGCAGAGTGGGCAAAAAGCTATCTTGGAAGTGTTGCATCGGCTTTTGGGGTGTAATTGTTAGATGCTTCCCATGCGATGAGTCTGCGGGGGGCCTGGTGCCTCGGGAGGGGGTTGCTTGGCAGACTGATGAGGGCAGCACAGCCGATGCACTTTCTTTCTCCCTCTCTATGCACGCATGCACACCCTGCAACCTTTCTCTCCCCAAAGAGGTATTCCTGCATTAGTGACGCTTAAAAATTCATGGTACAGTACCCACATATGAGCAGTTTTAAAAGCTTCACTGGGACTTTTAGGCGATGCCTTCCCAAGGGCACCACAGGGACCACAAGGACCGGCTTCAGACCTTCTCGTGGCAAAACAGTGAAGCCCTGAGAGCGTGCCGTGGCCCTGCCAGTGAGTTCCCCATGCACTGTTGAGCACGTCACCAGGGCCAGCATCTTCAGAACCAGCCTCGTCTGGGACTGCTGATCACCACGGCACGGCACGAAGTGGGCACCCACAGCCTGTGGCTACATCATGCATCCTTGGGCTCAGCCCGGGTGTCCTGGTGCTTGCACACCTTCCTGCTGCAGCGCTCTGAAAGGCCAAAGAGCACGCGAGGGTGAAAGTGGGTGCGCTCCCTATGCTGTGTGTCCATAAAATGGTAATATTGGGAAGGCTAGGCTGAATTTTGATATGGTGGCAGTAGCGGGCATTGAGGTGGGGATTAATTAAAAAGGATGACTTGAAGATTGTGCTGTATAGGAAATGATGCATGCCCAAGCTGCCTAGATTTGTTTCCCCCTACAGTGAATTTCGCGTTCACCTGAGGTGACCCCCTGAAATATCATTGTAATTTAGAGCTGCTCCTGAGATGTCGTCTGCTGCTGGAGATGCTGATGAGCACAAACGCCCTGCCATCTCAGCACAGTGGAAAAGGGGCAGAACAGCCCTGATTACATCCCTGATTACAGCACAGACTTACTTATTTATGGTCTGGATGCAATGCTGGTATCCTCATGGGCTTGCTTTTCTCCTGCCATTGCACCTTGACACCCACCTACTAATCGCAGGATGGCCGTGTTCTCCAGCCCCATTTGCAGTTGTTATAATGGGAAAATATTGCTTGAAATCACCCGCAATGGCCTTTCAGTGCCCTGGGCACAAAGCTGGTGTAGGCATTGGTGGAAGGGACGCAGCCGCCCCCGGCCTGCGTCCACGCAGTATTCCCTTTTAGACTTCCCTGGAGTCTTTTCATCTGACCGGAGGCAGTCCCGTTCTCGGTTTCTTCCCAGTCGTGAAATTTTTGGGAAGTTCTGAGGAAAATCCCTACGGCTTTTCTGAGTTATTGGAGAGCTGGGGAGGGGAGGGGGGAATATTCACTTCCCTCGGCATCACGAACGAGTGTTTGCCCACAAGTAACTCACTCTGGGAATCCCCTCTCGCGTGTTAATACCGATAAAGTGCTCAGAGTGGAGCTAGGTTTTGGAAGGGGGTAATGAACCTTGAGATTAAGAAAGATTACCTGTTTCACGGCCTCTCCCAAACAAAAAGCAGCTAGTAGTAAGCTCCAGGTGCTTCGCAGCTGATTTCCGTGCCAGCTCCGGTACTAGTTGTGCTGAGGGCAGATTGCGTGGTGGAGGTGGAGGTACAGAAATTTTTCTTTATGTACAAGCTTTGCCCACTTTGACACTGGATGCAAATTGAGTTTCTATCTTATCACTCTTGCTGTCTTCAGCTTTTTTTCTTTCTTTTTTTGGACCAGTTTCTGTCTCCTCCCCCCATTCCAGATACGCAGAAAAGAAATGTCTTCAGTTAAATAGCAATGGCAGCGGAACTGAGGAACTCCTTTCTCTGTCTGTCTGTCTATCCAGAATGAAACCTGCTGTAACAGCCTGTCTGGAGAAACAGAAACCCATCTACAGGCTCCTGCTTTTGCTTACAGACTGCTTCACTATTTCTGGCTTTTTTAAAATGAGAGAGCTCTTTGGGGGGTTAAAAAATAAATTGAACAGACAAGAGAAATTCCTACACAGTCAAATTATAGTTATATGCACGTATACAGAGTTTGTAAAGTTAGCCGTGCAACATTTCTTTCACCCACATTGTTTCCTTTTTCCAGTTAAATCAGAATGAACACAAATACCGCCGGTGAGCTCATTACTCTGTGGCCAAAACGTTTTTTGCATTTCTTGGATCCCCGAGGCCTTTGTAGCCCTTTTACGATGTGGATGTCAGACATTCCTGCATTTAAACATGCAAAGTTTGGGGCTGAAATTTGTGCACGCTGAGGTTGGCTACCAGCAGAAGTGGCTGCCCTGCACGCCCTCACACCTCTCCTGCTCGGTGCTGCCTCAAGCCCCAGTTACAGGCGTGGTTGGTGGCGTAAGTAATAGGGCATAAACCCTACTCCTCTCCCCGCTGCACCTGGCAGAGTTTCCCTTTTTCCCCTTTTTTCCTTTTTATTTTTGTTTTCCTTTTTTTTTTTTTATCCTTTTTGCTTCCTTTTTTCCCTTTCACCCTGCTGCACCCTGAAGTTGTGCCAGGCTGGAGGAGAATTTCCACCCTCAGAGAAACGCTCCATCCTTCCTAACGTGTTTCCTCCCATAAGCACCGCGTGCCTTCAACGCGGTGTTCTTCGTGATGTGGCAAGGCCGATGCGTTAGACACACTTAAATCTGTTTGCCTGACGAAAGGAAGTTGGTTTTGTTTTAAGGATATGAACTTTATGTCGAATTGTAGCCATTCTGTCCCCTTGGAGGGGCATCAATATCAGGAGTCTCAGGAGGTCATTTGAGAATATGTAAATCTTTCCCAACGCGGAAATGCCACGGGCTCTGCTTCTGCTTTTTCACTGTTATGCTTTTAAAATATCATTCGTCCCAGGGGACTCCCTGACTGAAAATAAAATTGCTGACTGCTGGGTGGCACCTCTAGCTACACTGTGCTCAAAAGGCGTCCGTGCCCCAAATGCCCTCGTGTCATACAAAAAGCTAGAAAAGACCATCCAGGCCGGTCCCTCTGTGCATTGCTGAGCTCTCTCCATACCAGGTACCCTCCAGTGTAGTTTTATGTGCCTGACAGACCAGGACTTCATCCCTGCTCCCCGAGCAGACCTCGCCGTCAGCCGCTGCTTGCCACCGGCGGGGAGCCCCGAGCTGCGATGCTGCCGGCCGCTACCTGCAGCGCCCGAGCGGTCCCTGCCCAAGTGTCATTTCGCTCCCTCTGTGGTTTCTGCAGCTTTCAGACACCCCAGGGCCGCTCTGTTCTGGTTTTGTTAGCCAGCCTCTTTAATACCCGTTTGCCAGGCGACGCTTTTGTCCAGGCTGTTCAATCTTTCTCCAGCCGAGGGGCTATGACAAGCTCACCTCCCGCAGAGCGCCACCGAGTTAGTGCCGGGGCAGGGACTGCCGTGTGTGGACAGGGTCACGGCTGGCAGGCCTGCAATTTCTCCAATTCTTACGTGAGAGGTGTAATACTTGGTTTCCCTGGTCACTGGGCGTTTTCACCTCCTGTTAGTTTCAAGAGGGGCTGGCTACGTGGGGAGCATGTGAGGCAGCGAGATTTAGCGAGCACGGAAGAAAACAGGGGCCTTAAGCAGTGGGGGGACCTTGACTTCAAAAGGTTTGCTGTGAGGACAGCAGTACTGATGGCAGGGGCGCTGGAGGAATTCGGAGAATGATCTGAGGACATCTTCAGCTGGGAGATAAATATAGGGGAAGTACAAAGAGATCCAGTCAGCAAGGGACAAAATAAAAAATAAAATAACAAATTTATTTTTGTCTTCATGTGCTACAAATCTCCCCCAAAGGCCTGTCTTACACAACTGCCACATCTAGTTTCTGCCCCGAACTGGGAAATCATAAGAGTGCTGAGCCAGATGCAGGGATTTGAGCTTGAAAGGAACTAAAACATGCAAATCCTCCAAGGGCATCCAGATTTTGTGTTTCCCCTGCTCTTTTTCTTCTAGCTGGGTCACCCACTCCCAGTGCTGGGAACAGAGAAAGGGGAAAGGCTTGGAAAGACTCTTCCCTTCACTCCTTTCCCCAAGTCAGAAATGTCCCCATCCCCAGCCTCCCTTCTGGTATGCACCCATGGGCGGTAAGCAAGCCCTCCTTCCTTTCCTCCCCTAGCAACATCCATGCACAGGGCTCCGCAGCACAGGGGAGGATATTAAGAAATGATTTAGTCCCCCCAAGTACTTTGACTTCTCTCCAGCTCCATGCTCGGAGGTGACCTCCTGGCTAGCACCAAGATCAGAAATTTGCCAACTGACTTGTGATGTGAAGAGTTGCAATCTTAATCATCTTATAAGCAAAGCAGACTGGACATACCCGAGCGGTGGGCTTGTCCCAGCGCGAGGCACTCGTGACTCAGAGAGCGGCAGATTTTTATCTCAAGAAGTTCCGAAACAGGACTCGGGCAGGGCAGGAGCAGGGGGGGGCAGGACCGGATGGCTGGAGTTGCCCCAGTGCTGCAGTGAGCCCCTTCACCAAAGTACTTCAGATTCCCTTTCGCCTTCTCAGTTTCTAGTTGCAGATCGTGGAAGCTTTCATGACTGGTGGAGTTTCTTTCTCTTCAAGGCCAGGTTTTTGTCAGAGCAGCGACTCAGTTGCAGAGCGTCTACTCACCCCCTTGTTTTTCAAGTTGGTTGGTCTCAAGGCTGGTTTTCATGGCAGAAGGATAACCAAGAGGGAGTGAAATCAAGTTTCTGGTGCTTTTGTCAGGAACCTGCCAATGCAACTCTAGTCAGAGGGAGGAAGGCCACAGCAGGACCTGACGGGAGTGGTGCATGTCCAGGAAACCAAGCCCACACCTGACAGCACACATGCTGGGACAGCCACGTGAGCTTCTCTGAAGCAAGCGTTGCCCACAGCACATAACTTCTTACCAAGGTGTCATTGGGGAGACAAATAAGATTGATACTTTCCGATTTGTCATCACTACGGCCCTGGGTTAACAGCCTGCTGGAAAAAATGGGCTTAGTGCCCATCCCCAGATGATGCAGAAAGGTCTCCTCTGCTTTTCACAGCTGCTTTGCGGTTTCAAGGATTTCTCCTCTAAAGGAGAAACAAATATTAAAAAAAAAAAAAATAGCATTAAATGGAATAAAGGCTGCAGGACTGGGGCACAAGAAGTCCACAGATACGCCAGGGACACTAACACCGTTGCCAAATCGAGCTGTGTAAGGCCGGGCAAAGCGAGGTTGGTGTTTTGTTCAGCAGGAGCGTGGCTGTGAGGATGGAAGCACACAAAGGTAGGAAGCACAGCTGAAACTGCTGAGAAGGGCACCCCCAAGTTATGGCTCAAAACTAAGCAGAGCCAAACTTTTAAAAAACCTCCTTGACCCCTCTCCCTGTCTCGACATTGTAAAGTAGGATTAATCCCGGCTTTGCCCTGCTGTGGGCACACTTGCCAAGTGTGAGCACGTGAAAGGAAATGAGACTAAATGGAGCCGCTGCCAGATGAAGCCTGTGGCAGCTTTTCTTCAGGATGCCCTTAACCCTCCTCTCTCACCGCATCTGGGATGAGTAAGTGAACATGACCTACCAGAAGGTCACTGTGACGCCAGCTAACCAAACTCAGTTCACAGCTGCTTTGCTTTGCCAGAGCAGTGCAGAGCAGCTGAAGGATGGATAGCAGCGGTAATTAATTCATCACCGAAGGCTGGGCTAGAGTTTATAAAAGGAGAAAGGAGCATTCCTTCTTCCTTTGTGTGCTGAGACCTCCCTGCCTGCTGAAATGAAGCTTGGGCAGCAGGACCCTTGGAGGCTTCCTAGGCACTCGTGTGCAGGTTAGTAGCCAGTCCCAGCCTCTTTGAAGAGGGCTGCCAGCACCTGCTTGTCTCTGTTTCATCCGGTCTTTCTCATTTCATGGGGTCTTTGTAGTGAAAGGCAGAGTGAGGCAGCGATTTTGTCCCAGTGTCTCCAGACACAAGTTATCTGAGCATCTGTTGGGCTCTTTTCAGAATATTCACAGTGTGGGCTAGCTTACATATAAAGTATTTCTCCCAGTGTTCAAGTGTAGCACAGGATGCTTGCTGAGCTTTATCTTCATGGAAGTCTTTGAAAGAATCTGATCCCTCATTGGTAAATTTTCCTGGGGTAAAGAGAAGATCAACAGAGAGTGTCCAGTCCTTTAAAGACTCAGCTTTTCAAAATTTCTCAATTTTTAAGCTAATATAAAAGCCTGACAGTCTGCTTCAGAGCTTTTTGTAGAAGTGTCAGCTGGAAAATCGTACAGGTGCACTGTCATATGCGCCGCTTCCGCGGAGGGGCAAGGGACTCTGTGTCCACCACGAAGGACCTTTCCCTCCGTGTGGCTTGCCTTGTGGGTTGTGTGTGGAGCGAGGTGACACAAGGTAAGACCGAAGAACGTGTCAAAATGGCTCAGCAGGATAGAGAAGTGGTGAGTAGAAGGGAAGGAGAATGGCTTTGGGCTCTCCTTTCCCAGGGAATTAACTGAAGTTTCCAGCAGCCCGACACTGCTCCTCTAAAGCCTCGTGTGGTCTTTTGCTGCCTTTTACAGCCAAATGTCTCAGCAGCGCTCTGCCCCAGAGGCAAGCTGCTCTCCTGTGCGCCTGGCCAGCAGAACTGAGCTCTCTGTGACCAGGGGAATTTCTGAAACCTGGCTGTGGCGAGGGATGAAGGAAAGGGGGAAATCTAGTTAAAGATTTTGTTAAGAATTAAAGATTGTTAAAGACCTCTTAAAAAATGTGAGCTCAACAGCCTTTCCACCCTCTGTCTCAGAGCGAACAAGGAAGGATGCTTTTCCTCTAAGTTCACCTTTCTCTTCTAATCAGCCCTGTTCTGTTTAGGAGTAGTTTGAATGAAACACACCTTTTCTGGCTTTTTGGTCAGCCCTTTCCTCGGTTCAGCACCGCGGGCTGCCAGTGGAGGAGTAACGCGAGTGCCCAGCGAGCGGGTGGGCTTCGCTGGGTGCAGGAGGGTGGTTTGTTTCTTTTTCTAGAAAAGTCATTAAAAATTATTTCCATGGTGGATACCTCCCCCGCAGCCTGGTTATGGAGAGCATTCAGCGCAGAAATGGGACAGAACTGAGTTTTCATTTTTGCTTTGCAGTTCACCTTTAAAGTGAAAGGGGACTTTTGTGGGACTGAATGACTCTTCATGGACTTTGGTTCCTTCAGGCCTGCAGCATTCAGGTTGCAGTTTCAAGGGTGCAGAGCCTTGTAAGGGTAGATGTGACATCAGCAGGAGTTTCCAGCCCCTGCACATGTACTGCCGAGGAGGTTTTTGTTCTCCTTTTGGTTGCAAAGGAGACTCTTTGGGGCAAGGCGTGGAGAACCTCATGCAACTCATGATGTGATGTCTCACTGACATTTACTGTACGCCTACTCTTCCCCTATTGCTGCAAAAGAAAATAGAAAATACACACTCGACTGCGTTGTTATCACCAGGATCCGTAGTCCCGAAGCTTTGCTGGCTGCTCCTGGTGGTCTCACCAGCAATAGTAAGAGCTGAACTGTGAGAACAAGCAAAGAAGTGGTCGAGGAAAAACACACACAGACACACATGCAAGTGCACAGCAGGAGGAACTTCAAGAATCGCTGTCCCAAATGGGTTGCTTTTAGAGCAACCAGAAGGAAATGCTTTTTCACACAGCATGTAATCAAGCCATGTAACTCACTGCCATGGGAGTTTTGCTGCGGAAGCCAAAAATATACACGTGTTCCTGAAGGGGCAGGGCCTATTTGTGGAAGATAGCTCCAGCAGTAGCAGTAAGCTGCCAACGTCAGGAAGCCCCTAAATTTGTGACCGCCAAAGGTTGTTGGCATATGCCAGGTCTCATCCTGTGCAGCGTGCAAGAACTGCTTGTTCTACCCTTTTGGGCCAGTGGCTTTCTGCCACAGGTCAGTGGGCTGAGTGGGCCCGTGATCTGCCCCGGTCTGGTTGTAGCCATGCCTGAGATGCATTGTAAGGGGAAGTACAGGTGGGGGGAAATCGTGACTGAAACTATCACTTCGTTCCCTTTGGAAGATGAGCAAAGTGGTGAGACAAAGCTGGCACGAAGCATGCAGGAGGGACAGGGAGAGCTGTGCGGGAGACGGGGTGGGAGCTCATTTCACATTCTGTCTCAGGCTCTCTGTCAGGGCTCGGGACTGCTAAACTGAGACCCACTACCGCCAGTGGTCGGCACTGCACTCGGGGAGCGCTCCCTGCTCAGGACCCTCCCAGCATCTCTCAGATGTGTTTCTCGAGGTCTGCTCTGCAGGGAAAGTGGAGGGAGTCTGAATCTTTTCTGCGCCCAGCTTATTCCTTATTTCTCTGCTGTCAGTCAGTGGAGTGCAAGGGGTCGGTTTGTCTCCCCGCTTCTACCGGAGATAAGCGCCAAGGCGGTGGGGCCTAGGCAAGCAGGGCAACCCCAGAACAACCCGGCCCTCTGGACTAGGGTGTGCAGGGGATGAGCACCATCCCGGAGGCTGCGCAGACCCAGGCAAAGGCAGACACATCTGCCCTGGCCTTGTGCAGGGCTGCATGCCAATTCTGTGTTGCTCTTCCAGCAGCTGCAGGAGCCTCTGGCTCGGCGGCTCCCTTGCGTTGACTGCAGACCGGTGCCCGCTGGAAAGAGGAAGGGCAGTAGTAATGCAAAGCAGTGGGATTACTGCCAACTTGGTCAAAGGTTAGCAATAATGTACATATTTCCCTCTTGCAAGAGTCCCAGTTTGTCACTGAAGGTGCACACCTGTACACTGAGTGCCAGGAGGGGGTTTGGGAATACGTGTGGTGCTTTACAGGTAATCCCAAGGGAGGCCCATGGGCCTTCAAAAATATTATTTTGTTTTTAGGAAAAAATGTTTACTTGCTAATACCACACTAATATTATGATAAAAGTGTGGATCTAACCACAGCTTATTATCATAGGGCTGCTTCTAGCTTTTGGGATCTTAAAAGGCTGTTTGTGTGTTGTTGTTACTATAATGGCAACTCTTTACTCTGAAGTTTGGTGTTGAAAGTGCCACCAAAATGTATTTTCAGGCAAGTAAGTCTGCTGCCTTTGCCTTTGGTAATACACACTGAAATCCTTGTGTGGCCACTGGCTCAGGATCCTAAGAAGGACTGGAGCATCGCACAAAAAGGCACTGCCAAGGTAGTCTTCCCCTCAAGGGGAGCTGAAGTTGTAGGTGGGTAGAGGAGCAAGGTAGATAAGGGGGGTGCAGACAGCCGAGATAGGTGAGTTCTCCACGGCAGGTCCTGCCCCAGGGCTGCACCCCTGTCTCACTGCCTTTTGTTTGCCTCCCAAACAGACTGCGCGCTGCCGAAGGAAGTCAAGAGCAAAGTCGGGGAGAAAGTCGGCCTGCCTTGTTGCCACGAAATTCCCAGCTCGGAAAGCCTGCGCAACTACCGGGTCTACTGGCAGAAGAACACCAAGGAGGTGGTGCTGGCCTACTCGAAGGGGGAGAAGATCTCAGATCACGACCAGTACAAGAACCGGACAGAGCTGGACAGCAAGAACCTCACCCTGTGGATCTCCCCTGTGGAAATCCTGGACAATGGCACTTACCAGTGTGTGGTTCAGCACTTCAGATTTTCACATGACTTTTCACCCCGCGTTTTGTGTGATGCGCCCGTGTCCCTCTCTGTTACAGGTAGGTGGGCTGCCTCCCTGCACCTGAGGCTTTCTGGCACCAGCCCCTAGGGGAAAAGGACACTCCTTGAAGCTTTAATAACAGTGTAGCAGATAGCCTTTCATCAGGAAGCCTAAAAGAGCACCAGAAAGTCTGTTAAGTCCCCTGTATTTCCCTTCTAGCAGCTCCCTCCCATCTTTCCAAAGCCACTCGAGATACAGAAAATCGGCCTTTCCTCTCCCACCACCACCCCACCCCACCATCCTCCCCTTGATGACTCCCTCTTGGGAAAGGCCCTCTCCCAGGACACCTCCCAGTGGGTGTCCTGGGCCACCTCTGCCCCCTGCTGTCTTTTAGGCAAGGCTGAGACCCTCGTTGCATGGGAAGCACCCAAGCCAAAGGTGGAGCAGGGTGGTGCTGCTTCTCCATGGCCTCAGCAGCATCCCCTGTGGGGCTGGCCCGCGCACAGGCTGCACAGCAGCTCCACAGCCTGAGGCTGGAGACTTGAGGCTTTCTACCTCAAAGGCAAAACCCAAGTTCCTTTGCTCAAAACGAATCTGAATCTGTTATTGGAGGCTGCAGAAAGTTCCGTTGACATTATTTTCCACTTGCGCCACTGTTTTTGTGGTGGTTGGTTTCAACCAAGAGCAGAGATACTGTTAACGTGTGTGTATATATATTTAAACACATTTGAATACCTTTAGCAGCAGAGTTCCAGAAGTCCTCCAGACAACCACTGAATGAGAATT
Organism: Oxyura jamaicensis; assembly: GCF_011077185.1. NCBI lineage: Eukaryota > Metazoa > Chordata > Aves > Anseriformes > Anatidae > Oxyura > Oxyura jamaicensis. The sequence goes on from NC_048893.1 coordinate 95,525,956, forward strand.
CCCTACCTTGAATGAATATTTGTCAGAGAAAAAAAAAAAAAAAAAAAAAAAAAACCACCACAAGTTCTTAAGGTTTGGCCACTGCCTGCCTACTTGGGTGAATGGAAGTTGGACATACATGCAATGAGACAAATTAAGTGATCCTTTTGGGAATCAATAAGTAAAAAATGGAATTGTGCTGCTGGAACCCTCTCTAGCAGTGGAGGAAAGTATTGTTGAGGGGATCAGTTATTGTGTGAACTAGCAAAGGGAAAGCTCCCTTTGCCACAGCTGGAGTCAGGCTACCCTGAGCGAGAGGTGGAGCAGTGTTATGCCCTGATGACTGATCAGGGAGCTTTGGTGAAGCAGACTGGGAGGTTTGAAGGGACTTTCCAGATGTCAAACTGGATGTCAACGGTGTATTGCTCAACAGCGGGCCTGGAAGGAGAGTTGGGTTTTTGTCTGCCACTAGTTGGCTATGCAATGTTGATCAAGTCTATTTCACTAGTTGCTTGGTAGTCTAGACTATGGTTTCATGGTCAGCTTAGGCCATAGAAGACACGCTACGACTATAAGGGACCGTTTCCCATTTCCTTGCCTTTGTACGCTGCCCTCTGCCTTCTGCAGGTCCTGTCAGTCATGTGGCCAAAGGGTGAGTCAGGCAGAGAACAACTGCAGACACAAGCGTAGCTGCTCCAAAAAGGGCTGTTTTGCAGTGAGATAAGCAAGTGCTGTAGCTCTCTGCATAGCCTGGCCATGGCTGGGGCTGTAGGGAGTGCGCAGGCTGTGGGCTTGGAGCTGGCAGGGGTGGGAGAGGGGGAGAGGCAGTTTGGTCCCTTTGGAAGCAGTGGTACTGGTGGATGCACACCCACCAGGAAGCCACATGTTGCACTGCTGCTTCTGACTGGTCCCTGTCTTGCCAAATCTGTGGTCCTGCAGAGGTTTTGTCCCGTGGAAGAGCTGCCTTAAATAGTCCCCGTGCCACCTTTTGCCTCCGCCTAGGCTATTTATTGCAACCTGTGGGCATCCCCAGTAGTGCTGATGCAACTGTTTAGTCATGCAATGAACCAGACTGGCAAAGGGATCCAGGCTAACAATGAAACCACCTTTTTCTCCACCTTCACCCATACCTGTTTTCTCACCTATTTCACCATGAAGCCTCCGAAACACTTGCACTGATACATCTAAAGCAGATGCGTGGAACAAGCCGTGTGGGTGGGAAGGCTCCAAAAACCAATTTTGGCAATGCCAAAAAAGTCTGGTGGGAACACAGTCTGCGGCCTTCAGAGGAGGACCTAAGGACTGCTATGCGTTTTTGCAATTAGCAGTATGACTGGGTCTTGCTCTCAGCTGGGCCTTCTGGGGGCTCTCATAAACTATAATTTATTCTGGTGCTGGCCGTCCTGGCTGAGAGGCCAACGTGATGGACCCTCTGTGAGCTCCAGGGTGGGAAAGGACAGGGCAGAGCTGGGTGGGGGAGGAAATAGTCTGCCATTGCCTCTAATGCAGATTTTTGTTCCACTGCTTCATATTCAGTCCCATTTTATGACTGTTGCTCCACAAACTGCTGTATGTAGAGAGAAACAGCAGCACTGGAGAGGTGGCATCACAAAGTTTGTGACAGCTGGGGTAGTGATCAGGAAAGAGAAGAAGCAAAGGTCAGCGCTATATCCTGTCAAGACCTGGGGGGAGAATGCTAGGGCACAAGAAGGGCCAAACAGAGGGAGTGTGTCCCATGGGGGAGTCTTTGCTTTTACCATGGGTGATCAGGACTGCGGGGAATCTGACAGAATGGTTTCTCCATCTTTCTTTCTTCAGCTGACTTCAGTGAGCCAAACATAACGTCAAATGTCATTAATACTACTTGTGAATCAACGGAGATGGTGGTAACGTGTTCTTCTCATGGAGGTTTCCCCAAACCCAAAATCTCTGGAGTCTTCAACAACGGGTCCCTGGTCTGGAATACCACCTGGGTGTCTGAGTCCAGCCTCAGCCCATACAATGTCACTGGGAAACTGCATCTCAACGTGACCAAGGACATCAACCTCACTTGCTCCGTTGAATACAATGGCTTTGTCAAGTCCACCAGTTTGCTTCTAAGTAGGTTTCCATAATTGTATTACAAAAATGCTTTGCTGAACCTGCTGATTTGCCTCTTTGAGAAAGCGGTAGATGTTTGTATATCTGTTCATGCAAGGATGACCAACAATCCCACCTGTGAGCTGCATGCTAAAATATTTCCATGGCTCTAAGACAGCAGGGATGGGAGAGCAGTTATGACTGTGGCTGGGGAGCAGACATGGCTCTGGCTTCCTGCCGCTCTGTTGTGGGCCACAGCTGGGCTGACAGGGCAGCCGGATCTCAGAGCCTCAGTGGCTCCCACAGGTTGGGATCGACTCCATTCAGTGCCTCTCTGCACCAGCACAGTCTTGTTGCCAGCTCTGTGACACAGACCAGGCATCTGAATGGAGGGACTTGAGAAACGTGTGCGCCTCAAACGCCACGGGCTGTGCTTACAATTTCCTCATTTAACAAGCGTGTTTGTTCTTGCTTTAGTGACAGAAACCATCAGCTGTGGTCTAGACAAAATTCTGCTTTCATATGTATATCAAATATAGGGTTAAGTCATACAGATAAAATTGCTTGTGCTTGGCTTAAAAGTGATAAAATAATAGGTAAGTGTATGCCTTGAAAAACTTGAGGGACAAGTGGAAACAGCATGAGGCAAGGCAGCATGCTACAGTCCACATGTTTTTGCAGTAGAAAGAGAATGCAATAAAATTCTTAAAGCCAAAAGGATTGTTTTTTTTTTTTTAATGCTGTTACCAGAAAAAAGTATTTTAAAATATGTCTCTGGGTCCGATGGTTTCACTGTAGAGATACAGGCATCTTCAAGGGAAACTAGAGAAGTGCTGTTGTTTTTCCTAGGGAATTGTACCTTATTCATCAATCTTACTAAAATCAAAGGGGCTCATGAGGAGAGGTGCCATTCAGCTTCAGGACGAATGCCAGAAACTAGTGCTTTATGAATTTTGGTTATTACTGGATGTAGCGCATAATCTCCCTAGAGATCATAATAGAAGAAGGTTACAAATATCATACTGCATAGAAAAGGAGAGCAACAAAAAAAAAAGTAGTAATAACAATACACTTTCGTCACGTTCTCAGAAAAGGAAGCAATCAGCAATGAGAACAGCAGCCACAAAAACCCTGCCTTTTGGCTTTTAAGAAGTGCAACCAGTCCCACTTTGGTACAATGCAAATAGTCTGCCAAACGAGTTTTCCATGAACATAGAGTTCTAGACAGAATAAATATAGCTTCTGGTGAACGCAGGAGGCAAAACCTACAGTGGAGGGCATGTGGGCCAGATTGTACAGTGGATCAGGCTAGGGTCTTAGGAGTTGAATGAAGCTTAATTGCACTAGAAGCAGAAGATGAAAATCTGAAGACCATGAACATGTACCTAGTGTGTCCTTTCCATTGGATTAGGGTTGTCTGGTATCCTACATGAATGGCCTGTTACCTACTCTCATTTCCAAGTAGCAGAACAGTTATCTCCAGTGGTGAGAAGCAAAAAGATGCTGATCACTGAAACTCTGTCCCCAACCCCTTTTCCTTCCCTGATGGTACTGACATCTCCAGTCTATTAAATACATCTTATTTTCCATCACCTGAGAATTCAGAGGGGAAAAATAGGCATAAATCAGGTAAAAGCGGTAAGAAAAACTGCAGAGTACCTCTGAGAACGAAAACTTCCTGGATATGGGCTCAGGCTTTTCCACCAAGCCTAACCAGTTTCTTTAAAGGAGCTTATGAGCCTGCCTCAGTCCTGCTCTGCACAGAGACCCAGCATGCTGGATGCTGTGGATGTGTTATAATTTCAGCAAAAAGCAAACATGGGGGAATGGGAGGTCCTCTACGTGTTAGGTGCCAGCTTTGCCTGTTTGTTTATTGAATATGTGCTGAATATCCCTGGTTGGATATCCCAGTTAGGATTTGGCCAGAACCACCAAAATTCATATACCTGCTCTTACATGAAAATGACAGAATGTTGTTGGGCCCTTTACTTATGTTTTGTTTCTTCTGTCTCAGCAAAAACAAATGACTGCATTGCCCCTACCATGCCTCCATCCTATAATGTCATTACTGCTACAAGTATCATCTTTATCATCTTTCTTTTGGCTATCACCCTAGCAGCAAGATACTTCCCAAGGCATGGTAAGTATAGCTCCTTTATCTAGAAACAGTCCCTTACTGTTTATGGAGTATCTATGTAAAATACACATTTATAGAAACGGTACTGACACACTAGGTATTTTTGTACCTACTTCTCATTTCCTTTTTTTTTTTTTTTTAATGCACAATCTACTGTCACAAAACCTAAGTCCAGCTCAGGACTTTCCTATATTTTGTGTGCACGCAGCACTAGCTGCCCAGGGGTGGTGGGGGTTTTGTCAGCTGATCAGTATATTTCCAAAGAACAGGGGCATACAGAGCTGGATTCACAAAGGTCCATTTTCATGTATTAAGATGCTTGAAGATGCCAAGAACCTTGGTCATTGCCATACATACAGCTGAGCAGTATCAGTTTCAAAATGGGATCGATCTGTCCATATGGACAATCCCTCAGAAAAGTCACAGAGCCAAAGTTACAAAAGTGCATAGTGCTAAGGCCACAGGAAGGACTTGAGTACAGCAACATCTCACTTTTTAGAACCGCAATCAGGAGACATGGATTTGCCCTCTTTGTTGGTCCAGAAAGGGCAGAGGTGAGGTGCCCGGTCCTGCGCTACGACGTTTTCAGTAACTTAAGAGATGTCCATGACTTTTTTGACAGCAAAGGGGATCTCAGGCACCTCAGGGTTAGGTGGCAGCTGTGTAGATTTTTTGTTTGTTTGTTTTTGGCTCAAAAATCTTAACTGTTAGCTGTTGCTCCTAGTGTTGTCTAAGCTGGCCTAGCCAGAAAGCCCCTCAAGATGTGGGTAGGCTTCTAAAGGATTTATAAAGGCAAATTGGCACCCAGCCGGTACTGAAACTCAACAGCAGAACATGTCCTGTCAGTGCCCTGTTAGCTTTGAAAAGCAGTCCTGGAGGAAGACAGAAGGCCGTGCAACATGCTATAAATATCACCCAATTGAGCTCTGTCAGGTCTATGGGGAAGTGGAGGCAGGAGACAAGAATCCCACACCGAGAGCACTCAACGTTCGGTGCACTTGAACCAAAAGCCACCAGTATGAGCGTCACAGCTCATCATGGTCACAGCGGTATCTATCCCCCTGCCGGAAAGAGGTCATCTGTTAGGCAACAGGGACTTGGTTCACTCGGGAACACGCAAGTTTGTCATGTTCCTCTCTTCTGCTACCTCTGCTACAATTTCAAGCAAGGTCACTCCCAAGTCAGGGCATGGAGGTGGTGTTGCTATGCTCTTCCCCTCGTCACCAACCACACCCTTCCAAAAACCAATGTGGCCACTGCGTCAGGCTGGGATGATTATTTTTTGGCATTTTATCACCACGAAAGGAAGCATCTGGAAAGCAGGAACCTTCTCTTACCCATACCTGTGCACCTCCCCATTTCCCACTCACGTCCCTCTTGAACACCAGTGCTGGCTCTTCCCTGGAGCTACGTCGATGGGTGAGCAGTAACCATGCGGAAAACATGAAAACCACAACCAAACAGCCTGTGCTGTTAGCTGCATGGACAGTGAACTTCTAATTATGGAAAAAAATGAAGTGGAATTGAAAGATCTGTCTCTAAATAAACGCAGGATGGAAATTAAAAGGTTCCCTGCTATTAGCATTCTGAGGTAGCCTTTTATATAGAAACCAGATTGCTTTTAAGGTAGATGCAAGAAGCATACCAATGCAGTAGAATGAGATCACCTGCACTGTCAGGAGACTTAGCTGTGTAAAGTCACATTTCCTTTTTAGTCCCATTCTCCTAACACACACAGGGAGCAGATCTGCCGAGTCAGGTGGCACAGTCACTTTCCAGACCGGGTGCGAGATGTAAGAAACCAAAGCTAGCGTTTCAAACCAACTTCCCAGTTTGTACAGCTTGCTGCGCTTCGGCGCTGCTGTGTGTTACCACCTGCCTGGGAAGGGAAATGCCTGTCTTAAGAGTGCTTCCCGCTGGTGCTGCTGCAGATCACCTTTCAAGAGACAATGTGGGAGCTCAGCATAGGTCTGAGAGTACCTCTGCTGCACTGACATAGGGAAAGCTGGACCAGGAGGTGCCGTGGTGCTCAGCGTCACTTCTGAGCTCAAAAAGCCATGCTTCATGGAGCTGAAGTGTGGGAGGGAATAGAAAGAGAGAGCAAAACGGAAATAAGGGTTCTCAGATGTGTGATTGTGGTGGTGACCAAAACATGTAAGTGCTTTGTTGAGGTTCACACCCCCTAATCTGAGGAGTTTGGTAAGCTGCATTTAGTAAGATGTACCTTTCACCATTATTTCCCTACTAACATTATCTTAGCATGTGGCAACCTGTCTTTGTATCAGGCTGAAGTTCTAGCTCTGTGCTAAGGAGAACATTTTTATCCATATGACACTATATAGGTAACATCTCTTTATAATGGGCCCTTCTATCAGATCGGATGATGTCTGTGGGCTAACAATATTCAGATGTACTGCAGTGATGAGCCCTACCAAGGAAAAATAGACATAACTAGATTTAAAAGACTTCTTTTCTTTGCTTTACTTTCTTGAAGAAGACATTTAGATCAAACACTTTGATCAGCAGTTCAAAGAATCACAGAATGGCTGAGGTTGGAAGGGACCTCCAGAGATCACCGGTCCAACCCCCCTGCTCAAGCAGGGTCACCTAGAGCACGTTACACAGGATCGCATCCAGGCAGGTTTTGGGTATCTCTAAAGAAGGAGACTCCACAACTTCTCTGGGCAGCCTGTTCTAGTGCTCTGTCATCCTCACAGTAAAGAAGTTCTTCCCCATATGGCAATGAACTTCAAATTCCAAGTGCTAATGAGGAATCTTCTCTTTCAGCCTGTTTTCATTGTTCTAAGAATCAAGATTCAATGGAAGAGGATGAGAAGGAAAGTATGAAGCCACCCACGATCTCTAAAATGACATCTGAAACATCATCACTATGACCAGATCACATTTGCAGGTAATTTTGTTCACCACTCCTCTCTTGGCAAAACAGATTCTCATGCAATGTTAGCTCACAAAACCGTGCATGGTTTTGATATGAGTGTGCACCTTAGCATAAAAGTGGTAGGACCCTACCACCAGTTCAGACCCGTGGTATTTCCCAGCCATGGGATGAGGCTCATGCTGCTTGTGGGGCATTGCCTTCTAGAAATTAATCTAGTGAAAAATGTTAAGAGGACCTCCTGGTCTACTGCCTTTCTCTCTGGAATGGGCCCTGCGTGGGTGTTACACAAGTTTTTGTGGCATTCATTTCTGTAATTAACAAATTTTTTTAGGGACTAGAGGGGGTGAAGAGAGTTAGAAGAAAAGGAACCTTTGTCAAATTTGACTGTTAGTGTCTCCTCTGGAACTGTCTAAGGAAGCTGGCTAATATCTGAGAGGTGGGCTTGTAGCAAGATCATCTGTCTACTGGGATTTGCAGTGATCCCCTGCCACTGGGGGGATCCCCACATTTTAAGGGCCTCCCAGCTAAGAACTGGGATCTTTTAGTTTCTGTCCTATTGGACTCATTTGCGAGTAGCATATCACCTGCTGTTCCCCTCTAAGACTGCCCAGAAACCACTAATATTAAAACCCTAACTAATACTAAACGGTAATATTAAAAGCAGTTACATTTGTTATGAGGTGTTGTAAAGGATGGTACAGGAATGGCTGGGGAACAGTGTGGCTTACCGAGGGTTTACGACTACAAAGCACTGTATACACTTTGGTTTGAAAACTCAGCAGTGTTCAGGGCTGTGTCCTCCAAAAACATGTTTTCCAAATCAGAAGGCTTGAGGAAAGATGAACAGCTAACTGTTACTACTTGTCTTGTTATCCAGGTGACTGTATTTCTTGCTCTCCCCCCAGCATGCTGAATTGCCAGGGTGATGCCATAGAGTAACAGATGTAGAGTCCTAGAAGTCATGAATTTGTCACGCTGCGTTGCAGTAATCTAAAGGCTTCGAATTTTTGAGACGGAAAGAAGGGGAAACTATCATTCAGGCCACTCTTCTCATTTCCAAACTTGACCACCCACTCATATTTTCCTCGGGGGAAGGCCCTATCTGGAACAGATACTAAAACCTTGGTTAGCATGAATCCTGGGGGGTTTTGTGAGTGCTGTTCATGGGTGGGAGTTCACCTACTGGATAAATCCATTCTGCCACATTCCTCTTTTGTTAAAAAAAGTTTTCCACGTTTTATTTTTTTTTTTTTTTGGTAAGCCGCTGTTATTTCCCAACTCCATTGACTGGAACAGCTGCTGTCTGCGGACAGGGATGGAAGCTATACATCAGGGCAACGTATTGCTTCCTCAGTGGCAGACTGTAATCTCGTAACTTTGTGATGCACTGAGCCATGTCCTATTGCTGCTTAAATAGGGCAGCACATTCATTAGTCACCCTCTCTTCGCTGAGGGATGGCACCTCTGTACGGTCCACAGGTTTTCACAGCAAGCAGGTGCTGAGCCAGTCTGTAGCTCACTGTAGGACCCACATTGAGCTGTCTAGTTCTGACCAGCTGTTTTTACTGTAACAGGAGCCCTCTTGTGGACTATAGCAGGTGATCCCAGTTTTTCTTGTCTGCAACATTTTGACTTCTGAGTCAAATCAGTAAAGTGTTCTTTTTTTGTGTCCCCCAGGTTTCTTATCCTGTGTATTCTGCACTGCAGCCCCCACCGTTCTCTACAGCAATGCTTATTGCGTTGACCCTTTGGCTCTCTGGAAGGGGATGACAGCAGTAGAAAAAATTGCTCAAGAAGACGGACAGCATAATCTTTTGTGACCGAATACAAAAACCCACCTACACCACAGAAGCTGTGGGGTGGTCCTGTTACAATGGGGTCACTGGAATTCCAGCTGGGAGGACCCCCCATGTTGCTACAACAGGTAGAAGAAGAATGCCGTCAGCATTGTGCTGCTCCAGCATGCCAGTGCACGAGTTTGGGATACTCTGACGTTGCCTCTACGAAAATCAAGGGGCCTGCAGAGACCTAGAAGGTAGCCCCCATCCACCTGCCCCTTTAGTAATGCAGAGCTGGCCCCAGACCCCACCACACAATCTCAAGTCAAGCTGCACCTCCGCGGTGCAACTGAGAGCAGCTACAACTTTTTATATTCAGCCTCGCTACGGTATTTGCCAGTACTGTTCTTTGTGCCAGACGAGTCTGGATTTAGACTCGACCATTACGGATATGCGATACGATATTCCTTCTTCCCCAAAGAGGCAATAATGCACACACTTTTCAAGAAAAAGCACCTCGAGGTGGAAATATACACCTCATGCTTATTTTCAGCGCTGTGAGACTTTGTAGGGAATGACAGATACTGACGGCACACCTAACAGCTAACTAATATTGCTTACCTACAGCAGTGGCACAAGTTCTCATAACCTTTCTCCCCTGAAAGGATGGCCCTGCCAACCCAGGTACGAAGACACAGCTCCTCCATTAAATGACTCGGTTACAGGGGCACATGGGATACAGTCCACCCCACTGGTGGTGGTGCACGTTAGCACACGCGTGTGCACACGTATACAAGCTCTTATACGCTTGTTTTATATGCTTCCTACCTGCACTTGTTGTAAAGCCCAAATTAAGTGTCTGTAACACTCAGCGGCTAACTTACATGTACCTACAGGAATGAAACTTAAGTCAGGGCCTTGCTCCATAAATACGGGTCTGCCTGTGTTTGTATATTTGCCTAGCAATAGTTGTTAGGGTAGGGTCTCAATTTTGGGGGGAGGGGAAGTCTCTCATAGTGACATAGGGATTTACTTTGCTTTGAATGCTGCTGCTTTCTGTCAGCGTTCTCTCTACTCAGCCAGGACTTGAAGGAAGTTCCCTGCAGGATGCTAACATGGGATAGGACTCATCTGATCTGGGTGATATTCTTGCCTACTGTGTAGGAAAAACAGGTTTCTCATTTTGAGGGGAAAAGAGGAGAAAACCCCAAGCCCCAGCAAGCTTCCTAAGCAACCATACATAGTAACCTAACTCAGAGAACTCATACTCCTGAGTATGCATACTAACTATGCATACTAACCTAACTCATACTCATACCTGAGTACAACGGGTTTGCCTTGTTTGTTTGCATACAACTACGCGTACTAACCTACTAACTGATACCCGAGTATGACAGTGTTGTTTTGTTTTCTCCTGTTCTGTCCTGCTGCAAGCTGCACCTGTTACCTTATTGCTTCATCCATGTACATATTTTAGTGGGGTAGACCAAAGTCTGAAAGCGCCACTCCATCATCTTTGTGGGATGTTTTGTTGCTTGAGCTGTTTATCTTGCTAGGACACAGCACAGAAATACTAATTTCACTTACTTCTAGCAGGTAAATACTGAGAGAAAAATTGCTGGAGGAAGCAGGAGCGCTAACAGCAGTTTACAGAGGCTTGAGCTGTGAGAGGCTAAAGGATCAGGGCAAGTCACTAGTGAAAAATAAGACACTGCTCCGTTTCTACTCCTGCAGAGTCATGCTGCCCCATCAGCATTTTTCCATCTTCCCATTCTATGAAGTGAAATGGGAACTTCAGAACATTTGTACTGAGGGGTTTTTGACAGATAAAAGGAGATAAGCTTGCCACAAGGACCTCAGTAGATGACAAGGAACCAGTGTTCTTTGCACGTGTGCACTCTAGTTGCAGGCAGGACAGGAGCGGCACAGAAGGCAGTGCTACCAAAAAGGCAACCTGACCTTATCACAGGAAGGCTGCAAGGGAAATGAAGTCTTGTGCTTTTCATGTTTCCATTTCTTTCAGCCTGCATTTGTTCTTCCCAGCACAAACTACCAGCTTCTTGCAGGCTAACATCCTCTTTTTAATTTCCATCATTTCCAACGTTTCCACCTTGCCGACCACTCTGCAGCTCTGACAGCGGTACCCGCACAGCGTCTTCCCTCCGACCGTCCCATGCTCTACTTCTGCTCCTGGCTGATAGCACAGGCCTCTGCAGAAGGGTTTGTCGTTTGCACAGTGCCAAACCTTTCTACATCACACCAGACTCCACTGACACTTTAAATAACTCCTTAAAAAGGAAACAAAAACCTTCACTGACAAATATGTCTAGCATCAGTTTGTTTTTATACTCTTGATGGGCAGGTTGTTTGGTTTATTTTTTTCCTTAAGCACTTACATTATGAAACATGTTTTCTATTGCTTTATGCTGTATTCAGTGAATTGCACACAAATGGTTTCCATGAGACCTTTTCAGCTTTATATCTGGGTCGTTGTACCAGGTGAGCTGCTCTGTTTATTGCAGGTATTTTGTATATAACGTTTTTTTTCCAGGGTTTCTCCTTTAATTGTATTAAAAGCGAAACGGTGAACTCGGTGTCCTTTCCTCGGTAATAAAAGATGTCTGTTCTACATCCTGGGAAGTGGTAGAGCCTTTCAATTATTCACACGAGCCCCATCCACCATGTCACAGGTACTAAAAGCGTGGGCCGTGTGGCACCAAGGCAGGCGATGCAGCTGGCTGATGAAGCTGTTACACTGGCTCCAGCTGGCATCAAGACCCAGCTCTGCTCGGTGTGCTCAACAGCGATGGCAGAAGAGCAGTCAGCAACCCAGCTCCTAACTTTCACACACCTCATGTTTGTGGATCTGCCAGGGATTAACTGAGGAGCTTAGCTGTGCAGCAGGTCTTTCTTTTCTCCCCCCCAAAAAGAGAGTTTCTCTGCAAAAGCAAAATCTGGTGTAAAATGTTCCTACTACATCCCTGCTACTTGTGTTACCTACCCTGCAAGTGGCCGACCGATAACTTCTGCATGGTGCTTTTCCGGAGGTGGGGGGTGAGGAAGGCCTTATGTTCGTGTTTGAGGAGCACGCTGAACTAACTCTTCCCACAATCTGGACAGTGACTTTGAGTACAAGAAATGAGGAACTACCTTTAGCAGGAAACAACAAAAAAATGGCTGCCAATCTTGAGTTGAATGTAGATGAAAAGTCTGTGCTTCCCCTTGCTAAAGGGCCACGTAAGGACATCTAGCACCCTTCCTTCTTTACATGGAGACAAAAAAACACACAGGACTGCTACATCTTGTCTCTGACTGCTCTTCCAAGGAGGAACATCCCTCATCAATGGTCAGACACAAGAAAATTAGTATTCCTTAGATATCGCATCCAATAGCCACTGAAAGAGGCACAGAGAAAAACTGAGCAATGACACAGCTAAATGTCATGAGAACTGCGGTACAGACAGTAAAATGGGTGGGATACTGGGTGGGGATGTAAAAGAGAAAAAAAAAGAACAAAGACAAAACATTCCTGTTTAACTACAATGGCAAAATGTGACTCAGAAGGGCCTATTTTGTCTTTTGAGGGGGCAGAGGATAATCACACCAATGTACACGGAGTTTAAAACCAGAAGAGGCAGAGACCTATCCATAGCTCGCTTCTTCAGATCCTTCACTTACACAGAAAAGGGAAATCAAAGCTGGGTGATGAAAACCCTGAAACATATGCACTTCTTCGATGGAAAAAATGAACTACACTGTGTTTAAAAGAAATAAAATTATCATTTCAGAAGTTAGGAAGCACAACACCTTCTTGGAAGCAAGCTGTGCCAAAAATTTGTTTTGGGTGGGTGGAATACACTCTGTGAAATCAACTGTTCGTATTTCAGCAGTAATTAGCTGTAACAGAGGAAAGCATTCATGTGCAACAGCAGGTGGGAAGGAGACCTGAACCCCCCTGCCTGCGTGTAATTCTCTTTAATAGGAGAAAAACCCCAACAAAAAAAAGGGATGAGGACTCTGACCTTCTTCTGCTTTGAGGGAAATGTCGGTAGGCCACCCGGCCCTTCTTGGTGCGGGCCATTGATGAACTATCTTCAGCCCTACTCACAGGTGAATGACTTAACGGTTACTTCTGGTAGTAACTAATAAACAGAGCTGGCACTCTGCTGATTCTTGTTACCGCCTGGGCAGAGGAAGTCTGACACTGCCGCCAGACTTACTTGCTTCCTGGTGGGATCTTAGAACTCTTCTCGTGGGACATCACTCCAGTGTGTTTCTCTAATGTAAACGTTGTACTACACATACAGAGTATGGACACAGTCACCACTGCCAGATGGCTTTATTGAATGTCATGAACCCCAAAGGTCATTTCCCCCAAAGGCAATCCCCTAATTTCCAGCCTTAAAATGAAACTAGAGAACTTTTTATTGCTGTTAAACCTGTCCACGGTGCCAATTCTTCCACCATGACCACCAGAAATAAAAAGGAGCCTTTCTGTGGCTCCCCTCAGCCACACTTTAACTGAGGAACCCAAACCGTGTCTTTTTCGGGGTATTTCCTTCCCTCTCCCAGCTCCTCCACCCTTCCTCAGCACTGACTGTGAAATACCCTCAGTAGTCAAGGAGACAAGCATGTTTTTCTGTAAAAAAGCCTGAAGAAACCACCATCAGCAAAAGAGAATCGGTCCCTGCCAGGCAAAGTCCAGGTGTGGGAAGGCGATGGCGAGAGCAGGAGGAACGCTCGCTCTGGTGCTGCTCGTGCTGTGCTGACAGCAAGGTCCTCGGGTGCTGTCTGTAGCGCAGCTCGCACCAGAACACAACCAGATTTTGGAATCAGGGTACCTTTAGCATCTGAACTATTAAAAGATTCCTTCAGTATTTCTACCTCACCAATGGCTTGGACATCGTCAGCAATGAAACAGGTTCTAGGAGAGGCCCTGGGGCTGCCCTCATCCCCAGCCACACCTAGCTGACACTTGCTAGTCTGGTGTCTACACGTCCACTTTCTGAAGTGGAAGAGGTTTGGCCTTTCCGAGCTCTCGTGCAGTGATATGCATCCATGAAAAATGTTTTGGGCAAACTGCTTTTTCAGAGGTGCAATGGATACAGCTGCATTCACAGAAGACTTCCATGACCCCTTGATTGAAGACTTTTATAAGCAAAATCAAAATACTTTGTAGTTGCTTATGACACAGACTTTGGGGAAGACTCAGCAGCTCCTAGATTCTTTTGCTATCTCCATCTGTGGTCCTCCCAGGGTGTTGCTTTCCATTTGGCCCAGGACTTCAGTCACACTAAGCCTGGATTGCCTAGAGAGGGTAAAGAGAACGCAAGCATATTCCTGACAAAGGCATCACTGCAGAATCCCAACTCTTAGAAAGTTTCTTCTAGAACTGGCACTAATTTGTGAGTTTTACATGCAATCAGTGTCACAGCTCCTCCTCCCCAAGAAGGTGCCCTTCTCTTTTCCTCTCTTTAATGGGAATGGAAAGAAGGCAGCAGGGAAGGAAAAGCGAGAGTTCTACCCTCTCTCAATTTTGGTAAAGAAACGCTAATGTGCATTAAAATACATCCACGTCTCCTGATTATCTCCTCAGACAGCTAAAAGTGAAAAATGGGTGCAGAGTTACTGGGGTGGGGAGCATAAATTCTGACCAAAACTTACTACAAAATAAGCAGCAACATCTAACACTGACTGGGAAGGTTAAATCAGCAGCTCACAGGCTGACGTGAAACGAACCAAAAATTACAGAGCAGAAATGAGGTTTACAAAACCTAGCATGTCATTGTTTCTCTCAATGTTTGAACCACGCAGACCCAGGCACACCTCTAACCCGAGACTTAACAGGCAGCACTGTCCCTTACCACTCTGCTAACTTCTGCTCATACTGCTCCCTGCGCTCACGATTTCTCTTCTCCTGCAAGGTCTCACCAGCAAGTTTTTGGATGAATATTATGAGGCCCCCTGCAGGGATCCTGGAGAAAGAAGGAGAGAAGTCAAATGTCACCCAGGGGACACACATTAGTAATAACTTACCGGCAACAGTAAAAGGAGCATGCGGGGGCCAGCCACCAAGTCACTGGAGCGTTAACTTTCCCCAGTACTCAAATCACACCACAGACTAAGGTACTCCTATTCTAACGTCGGTCACCAAATGCAGCCTGTCTTCAGCTGTGACTCACTGTAGCCCCTTTGATAATATATTGGAATTTACTCACTAGCAGGCACACATAAGACAAGCGGGTGGAAGGTCTTAACATGCCCAAACAACAGCTACAGATAACCTAATCCATGAGTTAGGCAAACATACCCCTGCTTAACTTCTGTCCGGCTCTGGAGGAACTTGTGTTTTCACTGAGTGAAATGAGAATGAAAACTCGTGTTTCTCATTTTTACACAGATTCCTAACCTACTGGCTGGCAGCTCCCACGGTGCCCCGCTGTTCAGAAGCTGCCATCAGGTCATCCAACACCCCTCAGGTGTTCAGCTCTGGGTTTGGAGCTGCTGAAGGAGCAGTTGCTGATTATGCTGAGAAGGGAGCCCAGAAGCTGCATCTCTTACCCTCCTGCCTTCAACCCTAGACAACACAGATCCTTAAAAGAGATGTCAAACTGTTCTGAGCACAACCAATTGGCTCTTTAGGGACTCTGCCTAGGAAGGGACACAGAAGACACACCTAAACCTATCCTCATAGTTTCCCATGTAACAGTAGTTAGTGCCTCCTCTAATATGCAAGCAGCAGAAAGATGCACCACGTTCTAATTACTGAGAAAAACAAATCATAAATCCACAAAAGAAAAAGCAGTTAAACATCTGGAAGAAAAATCATCATCTTGAGGTCCCAAGGAAAATACAGAAAACCCCTCAGGGCAAGAGAGGAAGGAAAGCTTCTGCAGACCCACCTATGATTCAAGGCTTGGTGTGGGAGGCCACCAGCTAACACCTACCATGCCAGTCACATACCGTGACTCAGCCCCTCACCGGCAGTCACAGCTTACCCAAAGGCCGTTCCAAAGATGAAGCCACCGGCCAGTCCTTGCAGGCCCAAGTGCATTCTGAAGAGGGCTCCTGTGAAGGCTAAAAAAAAACAAAACCACTGAAACCGTACACAGCCCCCTCACCAGCCATGGCAGACCTGCTGAGGGAGATGCTCTGCCTCATTTCTGCTCTCCATGAGCTGACATCCACTTTTAACAGAGCAGAAACCAAGCGCTGTGGCCAATGGGAGGACCCCTCACCATGCAGCCTGAGAGGCAGGCACTTTAACAGCCAGAGCTGAGCTGCTGTTGCAATGCTTCCCCAGGCCTTTATCTGCATGCTCTCTGCACTAAAACATAAAGCTCCTTCTTCTTCAGAAACACTCCCCAGGAAATGCTAAAATGTAAAAGTTAACTGCGAGATTAGAACTGACCTCTCTCCCAGCTGGAGCATCATCCCTCCACCTCTTTTTCCCCCTTCTATTCAGCAGCAGCTAATAATAGCAGCTGCCATGTAAGGCCAAAAAGAACAGTAAGGCACGCACCCAACTGCAAGGGCAATAAAGCCTCTAAAACTCAACAAGCAGATCACTTGCCAGGAGCCCTGTCGCCAAAAGCAGACATGCAAAATTTGGCGTGAAAATGGCAGTTCATAAACAGCGCACCGAACTGCTATGAAGAGCGGAAATAAGAAATGCTTTCCCTGCTGAAGAGGTGGTTGCGAGAGCAGGTTATGCACTACATGTTGCATTTAGGCCATGCAAGCATTCTTCACACAGAAACTCCAACAAGTATTTAAGATGAATAACCACAAAACTCCCAGATGGTTTCAGAAGCGCACTGATATCTCTCTGTTACAAAGGCAGACAGCAGCTGAGCAAAGTCACAAAGGCACTCAGCAAAACGGGAAGCAAACCCCAGAAGCTAGAGACCTGCTGAAACCCAAGAGAGATGGATTCCTGCTTAGGATGTTTTGTTTACGACTTCTGCTCCAAGACAGAGACGCACACAAAGATATAGCAGTCTCACCTCCTGCTGTAGCATAATTACCGATGGTGGTTTTATTGCGGTACGCAGACAGACTGGCGCTCACAGAGCTGGAAGGATAAGGCACACAAGTCAGCAGCTACACGTGAACAGGGCAGGTAGCAAACCACAGCTTGAAATAAAGCTGGATTTCATTACGCCCACCCTCAGGATGCTTCCAACTGCCCTGTTCCCAATCTGTCCAGGGCGCGCGCACACCAACCACAAATGCCTTGACTTCTGTAACTTCACTGCATGCAGCTGTACAGTCAGAGGCAGGGGAGTACCACTTCTAGGCCTGGATTTTGGATATTCCTTTTTTCTTTTGTAAAATAAGATTTATTTATTTTTTAAATCCATCATATATTCAAGTCTAAAAGGAACCGAGCAATGCAAAGGTCCTATCAGTCAGTCAGTCATACAGCTACCACCAGAGCTAAATCATGGCATCTGCAGGGTCACCCGCTCTTGGAGCATGAGGTTTCCAGCCAGGATAGACATACCATCTTCTCCAAAAACATTAACTAAGCCCCAAACCACTCTCTGTTCTCAGTTCAGCAGTTGCATCCTTCCCAGCAGTTCGGCAAGCCTCTGCATGACATCAACAAGTCAAGAGCAATCTTCCTCTCTTTACCGATGCTGTCACGGCAGCCTTGCCTTTGTACAAGTAAAGCTTACAATCTGCTTTTAAAACGGGTAACTTGAAATTCACACAACTGCAGGACAAAATCTTCAGCTTGGACTTTACGGAAACAATTAACACTGAGTGGCCAGTATCTCCCTTCAAAGCTTTTTACAAAGGGGTAGTGAAAAAGGGGGATGGATCTGGTGGCAGGGGAGACATCTGGTGGACAACGGTGAGGCTGCACGTCTAGTCCAAAAAAATCTGAAGTAATCAAAAGTCCTGAGAGAGAGCAAACAGAATGCTAACGAAACCTAAGAGATATCACAGCAAAAGGAGACAAAACACAAGAGAAACCTAGAAAGGTACAAAACTAGGAAGAAAGACAGAAATGTAAAGTCAGCCTACTGGGAAATAATGCTAGTCAGTATTGCTGGTATCTGGGAACTTGAACACAACATACCTAGAGATACAGGTAGTACATGTGTAGAACTACTTGAATATTTACCATTTTCCAGGACAGAGAAGGAGATACTGCTTGTTTTAAAGGGCTTTATTTGGAAGAACATGCCTAGTTTGACACTTTATTGTCAGCAATACACTGACACGTCTTGGGGAGAAAAATCGGAGAAGTGGAACACGACCTGTGCATTATCTGTGCAGGAAAATTTGAAGGACTACAGTGGTACATACATATGGTTTGTCCGACGATCAACGACTGCGTAGTAACAAGACAATCATCTGCAAGTACTTGAGGACAAGTACAAAGAATTGTGAGTAATGCTACTGTATACAAACTAGGAGTAATCAGACATAACAAAAAGGAGAAAAATTAGCGTGGGATAGAAAGCTGTTCCGGAACAGCCAACACGCTGCAATACTCTCCCAGAGAAAAATGCAAAAATACATCAAACTGAAGAGATAAAGCAAAAGCAGACATAAGCCACTAAGTACTGGGAAGAGCACTGTTCAAGTCAATAATGGTATGGATTAGATGTAACAAAGAGGGCTTTCCTAGTGTTTCGTTTTTGTGTTGGTTCATCAGAATACTGGGATAATTAAAAAAAGGATAAATCCTCCTCATGCTTCCACCTTATCAATCAGACTCGCTGTTAACACTGTATTTTGAGCCTCAAGATGTCACGAGGAGTCTGAACAAGCTGCATACGTTGAAGGCTCCTTGCCGCTTATGTTCAAACATCAGCCAGTTTTTCCTCCCGCTATTACTACTAAGGAAACACTTACTTGAATATTGCCACGAAAGCTGCTACTCTCCAGCTCCAGCGCCAGCCGTAGCGGATGAAACTCCTGAGACCCGCACGATGCGCAGATTGCTAGAGTGAGAGAGGAGAAAGGGTACTGGTCACAGACCTGCTCCTTTTCACCAGCACCATCCCACAGTGTTCCAGGGTACTGGCGATGGTTAGTGAGACTGACATCACTCAGACCGCTGGGAATGACACCCTGACCCGTACAGATAAAGTCAACCCTCTTCAGAGGAAAGGGAGCTCATGTTCATCCCAGCCATCATCAGGAAAACTAGTAATTCATTCCAGTTTTAATGTCAACTTGGTCTTACTAATCCTGGTGCTGCAACACATGTGGGGGGGAACAGCAACAGCTTTCTGAGGCTGATACAGGAGACTAACAGAGAAGAGGAGACAGACTAGAAACTAGTTTTTAATTTGTTGATATATTTTGAATACATAAATAATAACCCTCTGCATTAAAATGTTAATGGCCCATCAAGCTCTACAGTTTAGCACGGGCACTTAGAAGTTTGACAATAAGATGCTTTTTTAAAAGCTGAAATAAAAAGAAGTTTCATAAAAATTAAAAATATTGCAGTTGATACCAAGAAAGAAAATAAATTATCTTTTCCCATGACTGTGGTGTAAGTGCTTAGCACTGGTGCAGATACACAGGACAGTCTGCAGGACTGAGTATAGCCTGATACTAACACCTTGTAGAAAGCAAAGTCAGTGACCCCATCAAAAAGGGATGGACGTAAAATTAGGCAGATTTTTAAGGATTATTTTTTTTCCAAATAACTCAGGTAACCAGCAGCCAACCTGCCCGTGAGGTCAGGTCTCTGTCTCTCAATGATCATATTTTGAGTCCATCTCTGAGGGCCAGCACACGCGAGAGGCGAGCCTAACGCTACCTGGCTTTGGCTTTGGCCAACACGCCCAACCGTTCCTTGAGGAACTGGGGGGCTGTGAGCATGCCACGAGGGCAGGGCGATGCCCAGCGCATCCCTTGGGCCAAGCCGTGCCGTCCCCCCCGTTAAACCTCCCGGGGCTGGGGTCGCGAGGTGCCGTACCACCGCATCGGCTTGGTTCTGGAAGAGCTCGCCCTGGCTGCGCTCGATGAAGGCCCTCCGAGCCTTGTGGAAGGCGGGCACGCCGCCGTACACCCAGCCGACCACGCCGCCGGTGAAGGCCGATTTGATGATGTTCACCGTCTCCTCCGGGTACTGCTGCTGATCGCTGCGAGGGCACGAATCACAGAGTCACAGGATCATTAGGGTTGGAGGAGACCGCCAAGGTCACCCCCTGCCACCAATGTCACCCACTACGCCATGTCCCCAAGCGCCGGCTCCAACCTCTCCTTGAACCCCCCAGGGACGGTCACGCCACCACCCCTGTGCAAGCCGGGGCTCAGCGGCAGCGCCGGGAGAAGCCTCGCCCCCCGCCCCGCCGCCAGCCCGGGGAGCTCCCCCCCTCCCCCGCCCGGCCGACCCCGGCCCCTCACTCGCGCCTCCACAGCTCGCGGAGCCGCTCCCAGCCCGTCTGCGGCGGCGGCACCGGGCGCCCGAACCCGTCCGCCATGGCCGCGGCGCTGCGCGGGGCGGCGGCAGCGCCCCCTGCCCGCCCGGCGGGGCCCGGCTCTGTCCCCGGGCTGCTGCTTCCTCCCCCCGAGGCGGCGGGAGAGAAACGGGGGAGGCCCCGGGGCCGGCTGTTTTTCTGTGGGGGGCGGCCAGCCTGTCCCCGCGGCCTGACCCGCTGCTCCTTGTTCGGGTGGGCTGCCGGTGGCTGCCTGTGGGGCACGGTCCCTGTCGCCCGCAGCATTTTTCAAACTCTTAATGACCCCAAAAGTTACCCAGCTGGCATGCCGAGACCTCTTGCCAGCTTTTATTTATACTCGTTTCTTACAGCTTTAACTGGTGGTGAGGTTACAAATTCTTGTATTCATGCAATGGGTAACTCAGGGGTCTAGGTCTCCAGCACGACTGCAATACAAGTAATATACTCACAGAACGTCTTTCACATCCCACCCCATCCTTAACCTAAATCCTAGTCCTGAAGGAGGTCCCATCACCTCTAGAAGTGACCTGCCTGCCACTTCAGACCTCCTGTTTACCAAGACTGGTGGCAGAGGGATCAATTAGTCACAGCTGTTCTAGTAAAGCGAAAAAGGAAGCACACTGAGAAGTGACCCGGCCGTACAAGCTGTTGAGCAGAAAAGGTTTACAATCAACATCACCCAAGACTTGCCGTGGTGACTTGGACAGGAGTACGATTCCACTGAAACACCTTAAATATTAAGAGGAAAAAACAGAAAGACACGCTTCACCTTCTCTGGTGAAACATCTGGGGACTATCCAGACCTTTTCTTACAGTTCTGATTAAGAAATGATGCATCCAACAAGACTTCGTTTTTGTTTATTTTAATCCAAAAGCACATCATTAAAAATGGTTTAAAAAAAGTATACAATGTTGTTTCAGTTTCTCAGGCTGCTGTCTCTTCATTGGCTAAGAATACAAAACCAGAAAACCCCTTCCACTCTTATACAACTCTTCCTCAGAAACCAAGCTATTTTAATACTCTAATTTATTTTCTTTGCCCGCTGGGAGAACCCAGCCAGCGGTCACGTAAGTGGTGAGCTGCTCCAGCAGCTGGTGCTCGCCTAATAGTTCTGGCAGTTATTTCCCTGTACCAGGGGTTGGCAGTGCTGCTGAGGCCTCCAGATGCGTATGTGTTGTGCATGGACTCGGCCTTATTGTTCTTGCTAGCGTGTTCTCTGATCCAAACTGACTACAGACAAGAGTATGAGCTGTTACCATCCATTCTACTACTGTGCTGTTTCCCAGGACATGAGTGGGGCCCCTTCGTAAGCAAGGGAGCTCACCTGGGATGCAGAGGCCACACTGGGATCCCACGCTGTTTCCACTGTTGGCTCAGGCCAGTGGGAGCAGTTTGCTTCAGCTTCTGAAGACCTGGGCACCCACATGCCAGGAGTGCCAAGGACTGTGCTCAACTGACAGATGACCACTGACACCCAAAGGACATGCGTGGGACAGCGGCCACTCTGACCCTGCTCACGCAGACAAGCTGCAGCACAGAAGGAGCAGTGATCCCAAAGCATAATGGCAAGCAGCTCACAGTGGAAGGGACCAGACGGGCTAGGAACAGCAGTCTATCTCATTGCCACTAGAAAACTTGTTTTAATGGAAGGCTTTGATATTACTGAGCAAACAGTAAGTAGGAGAAACTATGCCTGTCTGGATGCCAGAGAATGTGCCGCTTCCTACCAGGCCTCTCAGTTCAGGGACAACAGAGCATTTTAGAAACTGCACTCCTTATGAGCTGAGCAGCCTGTACTTGGCATAAATACAGTTAGCCTAAGAAGCCTATGACTTGAACTTGTAATGAATAATAAAACGAGTAGCTGCCACTGTGTGATTGAAGGACATTCCCTCAACCAGACTGAGGAAGATCAGAAAATGAACATAACTTGTGTGTGAAAGAAAAGAGAATGATGAAGTGAACAGAGGTGTTACCCCCTTTAAAATAAAAAAACCCTAGTAAGATTGCAGAAGGGGATCAGAGCAGAGAATCTGTGAACATCTGGGGGGAAAAAACAAACAAACAAACAAACAAAAACCTAAGAGCTGAATTTACCTCTGTGTATACTTTCTCTAGGTTCTTAAGGGTCCCAGGACGTCTGGCCAGGGTGAGAGTTTGCTAACAGGGGCTCAGTTTTGCACGGCCATGCATCCACCTCATTGCCCCTTCAACAAAGGACAAACACTGCTTATCTCAGCTGCTTGGCTGTCGGCTACTCAGACTAAGTACTGTGGTAACATTATCATCACCAGACGTTCTCCTATGAGGTAGGTAATTTATCTGTGCAAGGATAATTTGTCCTCTTAACGGCGCATCAAAGCCTTGCCATCAACCTCTTTAAAAACCTGACATAAACATCAGAAAAGTAAGCTCTAAGCTATAAAAAGGCTACCACAAATCCCAGCACCTGCTTCTGTCAGAGAACTCCTAATATCCCAAGTGTCATCACACAGATGAGAAAACACTGATCACTGCCAAAATGGATGTGCATCTCAAAGCTGAGCGTAGCTGACCCTACCTTGAATATAAGTACAGAGGACCTGGCAAAAGGTCCAGTAAATTTAACATAAAGGCTTCTCATTGACTGAATGGGATTTAGGATTATTCCTAGACGGGAAGTAACAATGTCCCAAATGCTAACTATGCTCTTCCAGGCATGAGTGTAACAACCCCACTGAATAGCCATAATCCAACATTCAACTTTATGTTCTTACGGCGACAGTGGAACTGGGTCCCACTGCATGGCTGCATGGGAAAAAAAGTTAGCCTACTGCTGTTTTCTGTAGTTTTAGTACAAAGGATAATAAATCTGAGAACAAGCAAGAAGATACACCGATCTTCAGATTTCCAGAGAGATCAGTTTGAGCTGAAGAGAAAAATGGAGGAGTCTCTACAGCTCGGTTTTCGGCCATTCAGAAGCGATCTCACTGTAGTTCTTCCTCCTTTTCACTTTGTAAGTCAAGGCTTGGGAATATTCTGACAACAGATGCTCCCAGTAGCAAGAGATATCCTCCATCTGCAAGTGTTCAGTGATGAATTGGCGTCCCCTAGAGACATACAAGGCACAGTCAGAACCAATTTTCAGTTCCTGCAAGAGTCTTTGGTTCTATTTTATATGTATATCAACTTTCACTCCTGTTTTTTTCAAATGAGAAACAACACACATTGCTCTGTACCGTCTATTTCAATTTCACAACTTCCATTCAGTCTCATAGCTCTGACACTTGCAGTGCTTTTGTTATCCTCAAGATGGTATTTGTTATCTGGGATAATAAATATCAGATTTCACGTATCAGATACAGCCTGAGCGACAGCGATGCATGCTGCTTCAGAAGCCAGTCCCTGCCAGCCTGGGTATATAATAGTTATAATGCAGACACAGTTCCCAGGGGTCAACTCGCTTCACACCGAGAAGAAAGCTCTGAACTTCTGATGGTTTTCAGTGGGGTTCCTGACATGGGTCACATATGAACCGAAGACCTAAACATATAATCTTGTTATCCAGTTCCCCCTGCTTGTTTTAAGTTCTCCAAGCCTCCTGCTGTTATTGCAGAAGAAAAATATACTTTACCCTATTAATACTAGGCTGTCTTTGACAGGTAACCCCTTCAAAAGCTGCCTAAGAAAATGTTTTAGATAAGAGTGCTTGACAGACAGAAAGGACGCACAACTTACCTCTCTGCAATTTCTTGTGCTATGTTATCATTTTCCTTTACAAACTGCAACAGCTCCCTAAAATAACAACAAAAAATGCTATGAAACAACTAGTTCAGTGGAGAACTATTGCTAAACTTAGCTAAAATATTGTGGAGGATGAGATTAAAGATTTAGAGCTGAGCAAGGGATTGGTGCTCCTCATTTCAGTGCACAGAAGAAACTCGTCACTGCCGGTTGTTCCATGTAAGTCCTGGACAGCATGCTGAAATCCAGGAGCTGACAAGTTTTTAGCCCAATAATATGGTCCTCTTCTCCTGATCTGTGTTGCAGTGGCCACTTGCAAAGATAGAGTATGTAGTGCCTGCTGATTTCAGCGAGGCCAGGAGACATACACACCCAATGAAACTGTATTGTGCAAGTAATACAAGCAAAAGATTCTCTGGGTGTGGTAATAAAGAGAGAAGAACATGATCTCCAAGAGCATTTGACTGATGCCTAGGAGTGGAGGCTCTTCCTAGTGTAATACAGACCAAACCAAATGTAGCAGTGTTTTCCCACGGCATGCAATGCCCCACCGAGCACTCTTAGGGTCTCACACCTGACATCAGAGAGGTCTGATCTGACTGGGACATAGTGGACCCAAGGCTTCAGCTGAGGGTAGAAGAACTCCAACCACTCTTCTCCAACGTGAAAGACGAGAGAACCACACAAGAAGAGGTGCTTCAACCGGAAACTGGCAGCCACTCCCCGGAAATTAAACAGATACCTGTAAAAGAAGAAGGGAAAGGAGCTGATTACATCTGTCATTTTATGGAGAAAGACAGTTAGAAACTGGACTCTGAATAGTGATCAAGTTTCTCTCACAGGTAACATGTGAGGGGTAGGGGTCTCCCTCACACCAAGCTAAGCACTTCTCACTAAAGCAGAGGGAGGACGTTTATTTGAAGCTCCTCGTTGCACGGGTGAGCTGAAGTTACGGAGGTGCTAGGAGAGCTTCCAGTGCCTGTCAAAACTTAGCAAGTGAGGCTTTACTTCCAACTAAGACACCTGCTTATGACAAACCAATGAAGGCTTGCCTCACAGACCACTGCCAGAAAGGCACGGAAGGTCACAACCTGGATGCTGCTACTGGGACTCTACTCTGCTTCACAGACTCTGCTCCCATGAGGAGCTTTTTCCCAATTCTGTTGTCTTGCAATGAGCTTTTTCGTTCATTGTTCTTCTTTGACATATCTATTCAGCCTTTTTTTTTTCTTTTCTTCTGGGATCCTGCTTTAATCTGAATCTAATTGTTTCATATTAACTTGGGAATGTAACCCTAGGAGGTTAAACAGGCTAGCACAAAACAGATGGACTTTGCAGATAACAAAGAATCAACAATTTTGTTTTCGGTATTTTCTGCCAAGTTAGTAAAATGGGCTTGACTGGGGGGGACGGACAGATTTCTCTTAGCAAACTGTATCTCAGAGGGATGTTTGTTTGTTTGCTTTCTTTCTTTTTCAAACCCACGTTTCTCCAATTATATGGAAAGCTGTTTTTCCTGTGGGTAAAACCCATCAGTACATGGAACTAATCTTTGAAGTCAAACAGTTTGGGCTGGGGGAAGGGACTTCTCCCTTTAACGCAGCTATTTTGGGTGAGATGGGGACTATAGCTAAACTTGGCTCAGCAGTAAGTGAAAGGAAGTAAATCTGAAATTATTTTGCATTCCCTGTATTACATAGGAGCTCTAGGCAGGGATGAGGAGCACACTGTATTAGGAACTGAATGCCAACAAGAACAGTGGTGTGGAAGCAAGAAAATGCCTCTGTCAAGTTCAAGCTGTGGCTCGCCTGTGACCTCAGCCAAGTCACTAAGGGCTGCTCTCAGACTTCCGTATACACTTCTGCATAGCACAGAAGGAAACAGTGAGAAATTCCTGTTGACCCTACCAGACCCTGCCTCTCACAGCTTATGGACAGATGGAGGTGTGGCTTCTAGTTTAGGTAGTCTGATTACAGCCCCTCTTTTTGTACCTGTGTTTTCCCAATGACAGTCTGAAGTCAGTAATACACCATGGGACCACTGTAGGGGACAGTCGTCCGTAACAGACGCCACGGAGCCCATATGCCGCTGCTGACAACAACTATTGATGATTATTCCTAAATGGGGCTATGGCAAAAGTGTGAGGGAATGTCTTGGCCCACACTTTATGGAGGGGCTTAAGAGGCATCAGGAGTTGGGGAAGTCTATGTGTAACAGAAGGGAGAAATCTGGGCAACAGTCTAGTGAAATATAAAATGAGACAAGTCAATCACATTTGCACAAAAACACAGCTTCGGCCAAGTGACTGAGCTCTTGTAACAGCAGATTCTAGCTGGTAGAATTGTAACTAAATGCAAACTTTTAAAGCAAAAGAAAAATCAAAACATCAGACATACAAGTAGATGGAAGCCAAGTCTGTATTTCTACAGAGAAAGCCACGAGAATATTACACCAACAAAGCCTCCCGAAAGTAGTTAAAAAATAAAATCCTTTGTAAATCGAAACCACATTCTCCCAAGCTACATATAAAGTACGGATCAGCACTATATCTGCTCAATCATATGTCAGGTTTTCTCTTTTACTATATACATTAAACAGCAACCCTTGCACCAATATGCATATGAAGACATGATTCCTTCCTTCCTTATGTCCTCGAAGACAATAGCGCTATCACTGTAGCACCCAAATGAAACGATTTGGAACTCACAGCTTGATCGAGGAATATAAAGAAAAAATTATAGAAAGTCACTCTGATCAAACAAACAAACAAACAAACAAACGTAAATGTATTTTCTATCTATATGTTAATTAGTGATCTAAGATCTCTACTCTCCCCAAAGCACTTTATTTCTCCCGACCTGACAAGGGAGAGCTGACACTGACACAGGCCACAGTAAGCTCCCAGATTTTCAGCTGCTGTATGTCTGTTCCCAAACCTCCCTGTCTGCATGGAGCTGGTTGCTGGAATTAGATCTTAAAATAAAATGAGATGATACACCATGCAAGGAAAGAAATAACCCATAGCCCTTGAATAGCTTTACTTTTCAAAATTCTTACTTGTATTTGCAGTGATCAACCAGTGGAATTTCCTTTGCAGGAGGCTTCCCTAAGGTGTCCTTAAAGTAAAGAGATTTTTTTTAAAAAAAACAAAACAGTAAGTTTTATATGGTTATTTCAAACTCATTTTCCTTCTCAGTTACAAATAAATCTGAAGCCTCAAAACTCTCCATCTCACTTCTGAGAAAACCTTCCCTGGTGGGCTTTTAGAAGTAGTATAAAGAATTTGGAGCCCTTCAAACAAGAAAAAAAAAAAGTTCAGTAAATTACACATTGCTTGTAAGCAAATGCCAGTGCAAACACATTAAATGGTAATGTTTAGTTGGCAGCTACAGAGCTGAAAACAGCTTGGGACAATGGACTCTGTGAAGCCAAGTGTAACTGGATTAGCCAAGACTGTCTGGAGAGAGCTGGACTGTGCACTAATATGGAGCTAAAAAGTTAACAACAACAATTATCAGAACGTTATCAGCAGCAAGACAAATAGATGGAGATGACAGAAAGAGGTTTAGAAAGACTGACAGCAACATGCAAGCAGCTTGGGGCTAGAAGGGGAAGTTGGCTAATTTTTCAGTAATGGAAGAGGAGGGGATTGGCATAGGTTCATTTTCTTATCTGTGCTGGCTTTCTTCAACAAAAAGCATAGACGGGGAAAAAAAAAGGTGGTCCTGGCAGGCTCTAGAGACTCCTTCCTTTCATCCACCAGAGAGCCCTACCCTCAACAGAACTGCAAGCCTCCCCCACACTACACCATTCACAGCTCTCCAACAAGATGCATCTCAATCATCAAAGCCATCTTGCAATGCTACCCTTTCTGGCCCTCATGCTCAGAAGAGAGGCAACACCCACGCACCTTCTCAGATTTCCAAGCCTGATTTTTAGTGTACTCAGCATCAACGAGCTCTGGGTCTTCTCGGGACAGCAGAATGAGGGGATCTCTCTCAGGGCTTGTTCTGCAAAAGAAATGACATCAGTCATTGCCAAACCATCTCACCCAACACAGCTACCCAACTACAGGACTCGAGACCCTGCCTCTTTATGGAACTGACTTCAGTGTGTCCCCAGAAAACATTATTGAGTGCATACCGTACCGCAGATATCTGCCCAAGGGTATATTAGCAGAAGAAAAATGATCTGAGGCCACATTTCTTTGTTTCACTTATGAAAAAATAGTAAATGTTTAATAGTATTATTTAAGCAATTCCCAGCACATATCAGCAGAGATGCTGTTTCCTTTAGGCCTTACACTGATGGGAGCCAAATACTCCAACTCCCTAAGTCAGAGAGAGCTAAGAGATGGTAAGCATCTCCAGATCTGATCCCTCTGACCCCTACTGATAAACAAGGTTATGACATCCCTTAGGCTCACTCCTCATCATCTCCTGAACCTACCTATTAATAGCAGGATGTCAAGTCCATCCCTGAAACTCAATGATGCTGGAGGAACAGGGAGGAGCAGGGGTTAATATGGTTCAAACCGTCACTGGGGAGAAAAATAACCTATCCTCTTAACCCCCATCAC
Source organism: Oxyura jamaicensis (assembly GCF_011077185.1). Taxonomy (NCBI): domain Eukaryota; kingdom Metazoa; phylum Chordata; class Aves; order Anseriformes; family Anatidae; genus Oxyura; species Oxyura jamaicensis. The sequence goes on from NC_048893.1 coordinate 95,554,563, forward strand.
TCAGGTAACTAACAGAAGAATACTTGTTGATTCACTGATAAGCACTTGCACAGAGAATAAAGTATTCACATTGGCAAGAGGCATGCCCATCAGTATCAAATCTTTAGATTTACATTATGCACCCGCAGTTCCTTTCACGGAACAAAAGAAGCTGGTTCTAAGAAACTTTTACTCTTTAAGAAATAAAGCAGCAAATCCATCATAACCTCTGATTCTAATATTAAGCTTACTATAATAAACTAGTTGCAAACTGTAACTCTTACAGTGGTGAAATGTAGCTGCACAAAATATCTCGCCTTCCTTACTTTTAAAGAAGATATTCTAGGTTACATTTGTTTAGGAAGATATGCTCACCTGGATCCTCGGAAATATCCTTTAGAGATTTTCTTCATCCATGGCCATTTTTCTGCAGATCTGAAATATTGTTTATACGTGGCAATAAATGATTTAATAAAACCATGAAACAGTAATCTCATCAGTTTTCACAGCATGATCTCATTTTACAACTCTTCGTTTTTGATGGAAATCATTTTCTTCACTATCGCAGAAAAAACTCTCTGCCAGGTCCAATGAAACATGTTTTCCTGTGAATACTGTGGTCAAGACCACATGATATAGGTTACTTTTTGGAACGCTTTTCAGTGAAAACAATAAATTTTCTCTCCTTCACTGACTATAGATAGTGCAAAATGACTAGAGAGTTTTTAGCTACTGTCATTTCCCACTTAGAAATAAAAAGGCCCAATGTTTTAAAAAGACAGGGGGTTGTCGTTTCCCCAAATAAATTTCATTTTGAATTTAAGTGAGCTCTTCACAATAACTGTTCACACGCTTTATTTTTGTCAATGCAGTCGCCTGCCTCCCTCTAGGGAGCTGTTTGTTGCACGTTTATGTTGCACCTGGCTTGACATGTACATCCTGATCCCCAGCCTGATCTGTGCAGGTTAAGCTTTGCATCTGCTTGTAACCCAGTGTCTTAAGTGGGACTCAGTAGTAAGGTGAGGATAAACAAATACTTTGAACCTTCACTGTATTATATTATAGTACATTTGGCTTAGGATTTTGAAGAAGAAAACATTCAACCTCACATTCTCATGCTAACTGTTTGACATCAAGGTGTTGTGTTTTTTTCTTGTTATGTTTCTATGTTCATTCACTGTTACATACTTTATCACTTTCCAAGGGAAACAGCCCCTTACTCTGCTAATAGTCAAAGATCTTGTGAAAAGAAAGACTCCCAGTCAGAAACATATTCTGTCTTATTCTCAGCCCAGTAATCATTCTTGCTTTGTGGGAATGATTCCAGATTCCTCTATTGTACAATACTCAAGTAAAAGCAGACCTAAAGAAGGCTTTCCTTTACCCTTTCAGGAGCTTACACAAACAGCCTGGATCATCTCTGCAGTAAAAAAAAACACAGCTCCTAGAGAAGCAGGTGTAAACAAAGAAAAATATTTCTATGTGTCAGGGGAGATTTCTGCAGGCAAAAGATAACTCCTGCTTTATTGACAAACCCTGTTCCACTGAAAATGATAGTAATCTAGCCCTGACAGCAGGTACAATGTGCATACTTTGTCCCCTGCATTCCTTACCAAAGTGTTGGGAACAGGGAAGCTAATTATAACTTCTAGTTACATCATCCAAGGTTTCCATGGAGAATTCTTATACAGCAGATAGGCTGTATGTAGTTAATGAGGCAGCAGGACAGATGACAGGCCGACAGACCTGTGGTCTTAAGACTTCAACGTTGCCCTAATCCTGCTCAGTGCTAGATGGCTTTCACTGTGATTTTTGTTTTCCATTCAGCCTCCCCCCAAAATATTCATTTCCAAAACATACCTTCTGAGGTCCTCTCTCATGAGGTCCCAGCGCCCTAAACCTGTTGGGTAAATTGGCCAAACAGCCGGTCCTCCTTCCCAAAACGTCCAGGCAGGATACATGATGTCATTGTATTCGTGTGTCTTAAGAAAAAGGAGAATAATATAAGAGTGAGAGTAGCATTTACTTCAGTTTACTGAGCCCACCAGCAGCGATGTCCTTTCAGGGCATTCTGCCTGGTTTCTCCCTCACTGCAGCCGTGAGAGCTTTGTGGTCACCATGGGGTTGCAAGGGGCTACATGAACACAACCCAACCGAAGAAAGACAGTGTATTTCAGCAGGCATGTCTGCTCTGAGTGGCGCACTGGACCAGCTGACTTCTGAAGGTCCTTTCCAAGCAAAATGTTTCAATGATTTCAAAAAGGCTATGCCTTGCTACATGATAACATGGCACTTCTGTGTTAGAAAGTAACAAAGAAGATCCATGATATGGCTAACTAGTATTTTAAGACCTGGGCTACACACACCTTTCTAAAGTGTGTTCTACTGACTGTAACTTAAAAGGCATTACTATCTCCTCTGTGACAGAGGCACTTCTAGGCCCTTTGACATTTAGGTTTCCAGTACTTCATATCATTCCAGCCTTCTCAGAAATCACTTGACAATTCACTGTAACAAACATCCCAGTCACGTAAGAATTTCAATTCCTCATTCCTATCTGGATGCTTAAATTCTCTTTTAATCAGGGGGAAAAAAAGTACCTAAGACTAAATTCTTGCATCAAACCAGACTACAGGCCACTTCTCTGCACTAGTAATCAACTTAGTATCCAACTTATCCATCTTTCTGTCACCTGGAAATACTGGAGAGCCAAGTCCACCAAAGTAGTTAGGAGGCTGGTGCACAAAACATATGAAAAGAAACTTGAGAACTGGGTTTATCGTGCACAGGAAGGCTTGCAGGAATCTAAATATTGTCTTCTGCAACCTAATGGAAGAATTTGGAGAAGACAGAGGCAGATTCTTTTCAGAAGTGCACTAAGACAGAATGTGAGGCAATAGACTTTGATTACAAAAAACAAAACAAAAAAATCCAATTAAAAACTGGGAAACCTATTTTCATTCTGAGGGAAGTGAAACACTAGAGCACGTGCCCAGGGGAGCCACGGACACCCTGTTCTTGGAAATGCTCAGAACTGGGCAGGATGCAGCCCCTGGCACCCCGATGGTCTTGCTATGAGTGAGGTGCTGGACTGGGAGACCTCCTCAGGTGCCTTCCAACTTAAATGAGCGTGTGCTTCTACAATCTGCTCCTTCCCAACCTTGCTATAAGCAGGCATTGGTAACAAACCGTGACAACTCCAGCCACCACCCTTCCAAGATGCAGAATATGACAGACAATCCTGCAATCCTTATGCTTTCAGCATTAGAAAGCACCATGGACCAGCATCCTGGACCCTCCTCATTCTGGCAGGGACTAACACGGTCTGTTCAAATAAAGGCTGTGCCTGGGTCACTGTGTTTCAGATAAGGATAGGGCTGGGATTACAGTTCAGATACTGGACAGCAGTGACTGGAAAACTCAAGTTTCTTGCAGAGTCCTGCAAGGGATTCAGGGGCAGGATGATGAATATGACTGCAGAGATTAAACTCCTGCAACCTGGTCTGCATTCATTTGGGTTCTGCTGGCTAGAGTTGAAGATGGGCTATGGTGCAGGGGCAAGACAGCTACCTCTACTAATACATCTAGCAGTGAACAAAGTTCTTGAATGATAGCACTTGCAATGCTGTATTGGAATTCTAGAGGTAGTTTTAGGATGCGGAGGACTAGGCAATGGTAGATCACATTAGAGTTCCGACCGCATGAGCTGAAGGCCTGAGTTCAGGGTAAGATACTATAATTTAGCAGAATCAGAACACAGCCTGAGCTAGCAAGAGCAAATGATTTACTGCTTCTATTTGCATCCTACAGTTTGCTGGGCTTCAGCCAAGGAAAGGGTCATCATGATCAGGGTTAGGTGGCAAAGCTGTAGAATTTGGGCATGTTGAGCATACACTAAGGAACAGCAAGATTTCCTGAAGTTTGAGGTGTAAGGATATTTTATTGGAGACATTGTCCTACAATCAGATTTAACAATGGAAAGGCAGGAAAAAAATACAGAAGTTCTCTCCAGTTTGGAAATAGAGAAGGAAAGAGCAAATGTCTGTGTGTGTGTGTCTGCCTCTGTGTGTATGAGCATGTTTGGAGATGGAAGAAGAAACCCACAGGAAAAGAGTTCACAGGAGACAGCACTATTACAGAAATGAAGATAAGAAACACTTATCTGCGGTGCCAAAAAAAAAGGACCAAAATATTCATATTAACTGAGATCAGCTATGACAGCTGACTGATGATGAAAAATCCTTAACAATGCTGATAAGCTGTGGCTACAATTTTAACAGAGGCATTGTAGCAAATCACAGTGATGCTGGCACATATCCCATCCAGCTGTGCATCATTCTGCTGTAGCAGAGGTACACTTTTTGACCTGGAAGAGGAGATAATGAGGGGAAAAACTGTTCTGTTAAATAAATCTGTAAGTCTGTCTGCCAGAAAACTGGAAGCAAAAAGCAGCATAATGAGTGAAAAAGAGCAAGCAACTTTGACACACAGGAAATCTGGGGGGAACCATCCTCAAAAATATGTGTTACCAAGAAAAAGGAGGACATGCATGTCTCAGGAATGCTCAGCTTTTAAAAGTGTGCGCACCTTACTGAAGGAGAAGACCGGGATAATGGGTTTCATCCACTTGGGGACCTGGGGGTAGTCTCGCACATTGATCACCATTTCCATGTCAGGGAGGCGGTTGATGATCCCCCGAAGGAAATACTCGACTCCACTACATCTGTGGGGAAATGACACATATGGCAAAGAACCATAAGGAGAAGCAGAATCCTGGAGACTCTTGCAGGCCTCTCTGCACAACAGCAGAAGAGATGGTGAGCCTGAGACATGCCATGGTGCAGGCTGGGAATTGCCTAGAGCAGCCTCTAAGCCACAGTGCAGTACAGACACTTCCTGCTTACATTTAAGGCTCATACAAAATTTTCTAGGCTCCTGCCCTGATAAGGGATTGATAAGGAAATGAAATACTGTTGTGCTCAGTGACTTTCAACGTGGCAGGGTTGGAAGTACTCTTGTGTCCCCGCTAGGGAGACGGGATCTTCTGCATGGCTCTTACCTTGCAGGGAACATGCAGTCGTGCTCACGGTACAGCTTGTTCTTAATGATTTGGTAGTGCGTCCCAAGCTTCCGGCTCACCACATCTGACATTATCTCCTTGGAAATGCCACCTCGAAAAGGAGCCAGGTCCTGCTTCCAGACACTGAAACAAAACGATCAGCCAAAATTAAGCGCAGCAGGGAGGATACTGCACATAAATTACTGCAACATCCAGGAGAGGCTTCTAGCTCTGACAAGTTCCATATAGCTTCCAGCTCCGCTACACGTGGCATATTGGAGGATTCAATTTCAGTCACTTGAAACAGCCGCTACTCAGAGACTCAAAGGTCCAAGCTTTGCTCTTTGATGATCTATGTGCTGTTTGCCTGAACAGAAAACCCAGCACAGGCTAAATCAACACTGTCAGCAGTAGTCATTATCCCAGAAAACACCTTACACACCCAGGCAGGTTATGGATAAAGCCTTCAGTTCACTTAACCAGAGTTCTGAAGCTTGAAGATTTCCAGGTATGATGGGCCAAACCAAGACCAAATTCCTCACAAAATGCTACGTGGACATAGAAAAGAAGAGTTTAGTTGTGAGGAGCAGCATCACCCAGTAACGCTGTATACAATGAAAGCTAGTTCAGGAGAACAAACATATGCAAAGTCTGTTCTGTGACATCTGCACATCACCAGTGAGCTCCAGGAACGCAGTATGAAAATACAACCCTAACCTATACAAGAAAATACAGATGGAGGATACAGTTTATATTAATTCACTGTAATGGCTCCCAGATCTAACTGCTTGGGGCAGTTAGTAAGTGCTGCTGGACTGTAAGAGCCATGAAGACATCTCTGCTACTTTTTGGCAGATACTGCATCAATGCCTTAGTTTCATACAACACTGCACAGACAGAAGGGGTGAACCCACTATGAGCACAGTCAAACCCTGGCACAGGTTGCCCAGAGAGGTTGTGGGCTTTCCATCTTTGGAGTTATTCATATTCTGGCTGGACATGGTCCTGGCAACTTGCTCTAGGTGGCCCTGCTTGAACAAGGACGTTGGACTTGATGATCTCAAGAGGTTCCCCTCCCACCTCAATGATTCTGTTACTCTGTATCAGATATAAAATTGTGAACTACATAAAAAATTGTCCCAGTACAGATGGGCTGATCACAGGATAAGCTGTGTGACAGGGATGCAAATCGAATGAGCCTGAGATCATGAAGAAAGTTGGAGAGTTTTACAGCATGTCCATGTCATTCTAGCCTATATTACAGAATCACAGAATCACAGAATCACAGAATTTCTAGGTTGGAAGAGACCTCAAGATCATCAAGTCCAACCTCTAACCTAACACTAACAGTCCCCACTAAACCATATCCCTAAGCTCTACATCTAAACGTCTTTTGAAGACTTCTAGGGGTGGTGACTCCACCACCTCCCTGGGCAGCCTGTTCCAATGCCTCACAACCCTTTCAGTAAAGAAGCTCTTCCTAACATCTAACCTAAAACTCCCCTGGCGCAACTTTAGCCCATTCCCCCTCGTCCTGTCACCAGGCACGTGGGAGAACAGGCCAACCCCCACCTCTCTACAGCCTCCTTTAAGGTATCTGTAGAGAGCGATAAGGTCGCCCCTGAGCCTCCTCTTCTCCAGGCTGAATAAGCCCAGCTCCCTCAGCCGCTCCTCGTAGGACTTGTTCTCCAGGCCCCTCACCAGCTTCGTCGCCCTTCTTTGGACCCACTCAAGCACCTCGATGTCCTTCTTGTAGCGAGGGGCCCAAAACTGAACACAGTACTCGAGGTGCGGCCTCACCAGAGCCGAGTACAGGGGGACGATCACCTCCCTAGCCCTGCTGGTCACACTATTTCTTATGCAAGCCAGGATGCCGTTGGCCTTCTTGGCCACCTGAGCACACTGCTGGCTCATATTCAGCCGACTGTCCACTATCACTCCCAGGTCCTTCTCCGCCTGGCAGCTTTCCAACCACTCATCTCCCAGCCTGTAGCTCTGCTTGGGGTTATTACGCCCCAGGTGCAGGACCCGGCACTTGGCCTTGTTAAACTTCATGCAGTTGACCCCAGCCCATCGGTGCAGCCTATCCAGATCCTCCTGCAGAGCCTTCCTACCCTCGAGCAGATCGACACTCGCACCTAACTTGGTGTCATCTGCAAACTTACTGAGGGTGCACTCAATGCCCTCGTCCAGAGGGCTACCTTTCAGTACTGCTACCTTTCAGTAGTCACTGAAAGTTCTTTTCAGTTCTTGGCCACCAGAAAACCTGACACAAGTAGAATCTGTTATCTGGGAAAAAGTACTGGCTTTCAATGTTCTGCTACACACTCACATATCTCCAAATCAGCTATCAAAATGAAAAGAGCCTCTTAGTTGCACAGTGTGTACATGCTGTATCATCTTTCCAGATTCTTTTGTAAAGCCTGTCACTACTGAATAAACCTGCTCTTTAAACAACCCTTAAATGAAATGCTGCTGTAATGAGAACTAGGTTTGGAGAATCACAGCAACTGTAACTTTCTGTTACTATCAATTATCATGTTCTGAAGCAGGTGTGGAAGTCATACCCAAAGGCGGGTAGGAGACGGTGGTGTGTATGTTTAAAGATTAGGAGATGTCTTTATGCTGTATTTGAATTGTAACTGAGGAAAAAGACTCGAAGACTCGAAGACTAAACTAGAAGAGACTTCTCATAAATATATAAAGAGCAATGAAGATCAAAAACTCCAAACAGTATACAAATGGTTGGCCCAGTATGACTCATCTGATATTAAAAGCCAGTCTGGTGCTCAATCTCACCTCCAAAGTGAATGAGCACATCTATTTTTTAAACAGGAGTCTGAAAATGGGACATCTGCATTTCTGCATTTGGAAGCCTAAGCCTAAAGACAGAGGAATACTTCCTGAATGAGCTCCTCTTGGATCATATTAGGTCATGCAAAAGTCAGGCAGTTAAATATCCACTGCTAGTCCAGTTCTTACAGGCAGTGAACTAAACTCCCTAGAAAGAGTGCTCTTCCAGTTCTCCCCTCCCTTCTTCCACTGGAAGCCCTGTCCAGGCACAGGGAGTGCACAAGGTACAACACAGTATCACACCAATGAATATGCTTTCTGTAATGATTATTCTTAATCTACATATTTTAAAATATTTTGCATGTACTTGATTTCTTCCACTTTTAAAAGCCCACCAGAAAAACTTGTTAGCAGTGTCCCACTGAGAGAGAAGGCAGAAGTGGATTTTTAGCACAGAAATATAACCAACTGTGTATGGGATTATCATGCACTCATGTATGAGATGCCAATACAGTTTAAGTTGTTCAGTCGCAGAGGACAAGGGCAGTGACTGATGTGCAGGTGGACACACCTTCTACTAGAACTATGGAGGCTGGCCTATTTCACACAATAATCTCCTTCTTGCAAGCACTGTGATCTATGATGGGTGAAGATACGCTACTCTAGAGCCCAAATATTCTATAGCTAACTCCCATCCATCAGTGCTGCCAAAAGTATTCCCGATCATGGCCAGAGTCCTGTCCAGTAACAAGGAAGCAGTGTCTCACCTTCGGTGGCAGCTGCAATTCTCCTTTACACATGGCTTATAGACTTCCACAGCTTTGTTAATTTGGTCAGTTATTGTTTTCCACTTGGCATCTGAAACACACAGGAAGGAAAAGTCAAAGTTAATTCATTAAACCACCAGAGCGACCAGCGGGAGCCGAGCAGGACTTCTGGTCCAGCTGGCAATAGCTTCTTAACACAACCCCACGACACACTTCAGTACTGCTGAACTGGAGCGCGCCTGGCAGCGAACCCAGCCAGGCCTCCCGAAATGATGGGAAGCGGCTGAACCCTACGGGCTGAACCCTACGGGCTGAACCCTACGGGCTGAAGCCCAGGCACCACGCGGCCCCGTGATGTGGTCCCCAGAGGGGTGGCCGTGGTCCTTCTGACGGAGACTGGCTGACGGCAGCCTGCAAAACCAAACTCACCTCCGCCAACCACCGCTGTTAAACCCAGTTAGCCGCTTTCTGCTGTGTGACTACAAGGAAGCAGCAGACTCTCCCCCCATACCTCGTGTTTGATTTTCTTTCCAGAACCTGGAAATGCGGGCACGGAGAAGGACCGAACGCCAATCTCCTCAGCCACCAGAGACCAGCACCATCCAGCCCGACCCCAGGGCACCTACCCGCCCGCCCGCCCGCCCTGCAGCAGCGCTCACCTCCCGGGCCACCCGCCGCCACCCCCGATGCCGATGCCGGTGCCCGCAGCGCCCAGAGGGCCAGCAGCGCCCACAGGGGCACCGCCACCCGCCCCATGCCGCCGCCGAGCCGCCGGGGGGCGGAGACGCCCCGGCTACAAATGGCGGCCGCGACCGCCACTGCCCCCCCCCCCAAAATGGCGGCGGGCGTTGGGCGCCATGGGAGCTGTAGTTTTTGCCGTGTCTCGGCCCGGCCGCGCTCCGTGGCGGCGCTGCTCCCCCACCGCCGCCACCACCCCGAGGCCGTGAGGGCTGCGTGTGGCCGGGACCCGGTGGGCAGGGTCCTCCGTGCCTCCCCCCCGCCATGTTCTCCCGGGAGCGGGTTGCCCCCAGGGGCCGGGCGCGGTGTTGAGCCATGGGGCGGCTGCGTTGAGGTGCCACGGCCCAATCTGCCCCCGCTGCCCCGGCACATCCAGGCTTGGCGGGGAATGGTGGCTGCCGCCTCTGAAACTGGCGGTGGAGGTGCTGGTTGTCACTGGATGCTGCCCCCCAATGTGTGTTACCCTCTGTGGGGCTCTCATGGGTCACATCGTGGCAACTTTAACCTACAAGGATAAGGGCACCGATGTGGCGGAGACACTGTTGTCAGGACCCTGGTTTCTCCAGCGTGAGACCTGCCTACTGCACGGCAGCCATCCTGGTGTCTGTTTCTCTTCAAATGCAGGAACTTTGACTGCGTTACTTAGAGTAAAACAGGGCCATCTACTGAAAAAATAACCAATGCCTGGAGAAGAGCTGTGTGTGTTTATGATACTTCCTCTGAATCTCATAGCTTTACTCATTTGCAGCTCAGGAGTCTCATGAGTGTTACGCAGCTGTTGCGTATCTAGCAGACCTCAGTCATCCTGAGGGGTTTTTGGAACTTCCCTGGACACCTGCGTTCATCAAACACGGCATCCAGACTGTAAGTAAGAGGATCCTTCTCCTGTTACTACTTACTACGTCTTAGGGGCAGATGGGGAGGGGGAAACAGTCTCAGATGAAGAGCGTGGAGGTGGATTTTACCACAGAGTATATCTGGAGATGGTGGCTTTATCGGCTGTCTTCACTAACGCTTATCGGTACCTCTAGGCTTGTTCTGGCCAAAGAGTAACAATTGCTGCCTTTGTGTATGGTAGAAAGCCTACGGGAGCCAACAAGAGCTGCAGGGAAGTACCCAAGAGGAAGAGGAAATAAAAAGTAAAAAAAAAAACATGTTGTTGCCACTGCCTTATTCATTTTGATTGTTTAGAATTAAGACATGATTGGTACTGTTTAGGAATAATAGTTGAGATTGGTTTGTGTAATTTTTTTTTGCAGCTTTGGGAATGTGAACTAAAAGAAAAGAGGGAAATAACAGGACAGTGCCATCAATGTAACATGTAGGACCTGCTCAATTCAGAATGGTTTCTAAGAATACTGTCTTCAGAACCACCTCCCACTTAGTGTTTCGGTCAGCTCAGTCATATTTATCCAGCCTTCAGGAGACAGGCTTATTAATCCACTGCTGGTTATAATAACCATGCTGATAAGCAGCCAAATTAACATAGGTTACAGTGCTTTGGGCTAAGCAGATGCTATCCTAACATGAATCCAGGCCATTTGATTGATGTTTCTTCCCAGGTTGAGTGTGGGAAGGCCTATCCCATCTCCATTGTCTCCCTGTATCAAACAGTGAATGCTAAACCTTCATCTTTCCTGGTCCAGCTTTATTTTGGTGTTCTTCCAGGAGGAGGTGCTGTAGCCCCTCATTAATAGGCAGGAGATGCATTTACATTAAGCTGGTATCTATAGCATGAAGGCTGAGTGATTAGCCACACAAACCATCAACGGGGTATGTTTTGTGTGAGACTGAAATGGTTATATAGGTAACTGTAGGTTTGGGTGGAGAAATAGTTACCAGAAAGCAGACCCAAGAGGAAAAGCATGTGCTGAGGAAGAACAATCAAGCTTTCCCAAGGACTGATGAATTCTGGAGACTAGTAGTTCTAATGAATCTGCAAGAGCTGGTAAACTTGAGCATCAAGTATTGGCTAAATCTGTGCAAGGCCAGGAGATGCTATTATCAACAGACGGTTGCATGACTAGAGGACAGGGGTCCCTATTTGCAGGCAAAGACCAGTGGTTTGTATGTGCATCCATCGAAATAAATGACTCTGAGGGACTTTCTGAACTGCTGCTCAGACACCCATAGTAATAGCTTCCTAGAGTGAAAAACTTGAGTACATCTGGCCGTCTCATCCCAGACTTGTGTTGCATAGACAAAGAGTTCTTGCGCGAATTAGGAAGTTAATACTTTCTTTCCGTTTTCTCCTAGGGCCCCTCTGTTTTCCTTTCTGCATAGGATGTACTTTTTTCCTCTACTGGTCCTTCTACAGCTGCAGTAGTTGTAGATCCCAAACTGGGGGTTAGTCTTAAGATTTGCCCAAAAGTATGAACCTTCAGTAAGTAGCCCATAGCAAAAAATGCTGAAATATGTATATTTGCTTCCAATGGTCTCACTCAGTTTTAGCCATTTCTACACAAACTAATCCAACAATAATTTCTAGCATCGTTTTCTGTCTCCCTCAAGTTCCAGACCAGATTTTCCTGCTTCTTCCCTGGCTCACTGATAGAGACATCAGTGTGCTGTTCCAACACTCTTTCTGGTTGTTTCTCACAGCTCTCCGCTAGTCTGTTACACAGCCAGTAGGACTGTTGTAGTTTGTTCAGTAGCAAAGGTTATTTCGGGTGCTTTCTCTGAGGCAAAGAGTAGGAGTGGTAGTCAGCATAAATGTTTAATAGGCCCTGAGAGCTAAGACTTTAAGATGAAGCTCCTTTTGAAGCTACATTTACAGTCTCTGCTCTCCCAGGCTTTGTATAATGAAAGCACCCCAGGCTACTGTGGTGTGGTTTTGGCATGTGCTACAGTTTCCCCCAAGCACGTTGGATGGTTGTAGGCTTCAGAACCCCTTGACTCTCACTTCAAACACACCTTTTGCCTCACCTTCTCTACCTTCTTAATTTCCTGCAAATCCAGAGCTCTGTGAAGGAGCATCTGGCTCTGATCTTTGATACCTTCCCTCAATCACAGTCTCTCCCTCATTTTTTTCCATGCCAAATCAAGCACAAACACCCACAAATTTACTTTCATCATGTTCCATGTGCCTGGAGTGAAAAATCACTTGGCTGTAAGTCTGGTGTCCTTGCTTTACATATTCAATATGGGTTAGAAGAAGGGTGCTTGGGAAAGAGTTTGGTTCTCTAAGCTGGTTATAAGACTGAGCTAAAGAAAACACTTTCTCAATCTAGGGTTTCTCTCAAAGCTATAGTCTGGCTTTTCTACTTGCTATTTTGTTTGTGTGCAGGGATGTTGGTGGAGGATTTTCTCTTAGATCATTGTTTTGTGCTAAATGGAAGTCCTAGATTTTCTAAACTCCTTGAAACACTAAGTTTTTTAATCAGTCCTATTCCAGTTGCTGTCAAAGTGCTTTTGAGGTGGCAGAGTGTTACCAGCTTCTAAAGCTCATTAGCTGAGACAAATTCCATCACTACCACCTCTTATGACTGAGTGTGAGCTTTTTAATCTACCTGCCCTTCTCCTACTGTGTTGTCAAGGTGTTGTGCTCTAAGAGGATCTTTAGGCCTCAGCATCTGGGCCAGGTACCTTTACAAGATTCTGTCAGTAGCTGACTGGACCTAGCTGTACTATGCACTAGTTTGTGCTGTGCCATGCTAACAACTTTGCTGTGAACATTTTGTTTAGCGCAGGGGCTCAGAGCAGGACAATACTGTGAGTGAAGGCTGGCCAACCTACCTGCACGGAAGTTCTCCAGAAGTATGGAGAACTAAAGGAGGTTTATGTGCAGATAGCAACGGTGGTGCTAGTTAAAGGGGAAATATCCAGGCGTTATAAATGAAGCTTCCAATAGATGTGAAGTAGCTAATGTATGGTTCTTCCTACAGCTTTTACTCATGTTCATCAGTGGGGCTAGTCAGGCACAAGTGTTACATGGGCTCAGTGCAGGAAGGAGGAAGCTACACAGGTTGCTGAGGTTTAGCATTTGTAACTGGTATTACTGGGGCCTCTGGGGCTGAGCTCAGCCATTCCCATAAGAAGCCACGTGGCTGTTGGAGAGCTGCTCATGAAGCTTATTTTCCCTTTGGCTGAGCTGTGTCCTGTGACACTCCACCCTGTGGCTGGTAGGGTTCAGGAAATCTGGTCACATCTGCGGTACCTGGCTTGGGGATGTTTGCTACTGAATATTCAATTATTTTAAGTGAAGGAGGCTAATTATAAAAGCATTAGAGCAACTGGAGCATACTGCATGAGAAATGTAGTACCGGAGTGAGACCCAGTAAAGGCTGGGCTCTTAAACTAGGATTCAAAAGTTCTGCAGAGGCTGTGGAGCTACTGAACTGGATTGGGGAAAACAAGTGTAGGAGAACCCACAGTTCAGTCTTGGTGAAACCCTGTCTGAATCTGCCAGCAAAGGGAGTCATTAACTCAGCCCTCAGCTAGCCCAAGGGTCTGTGAAGGGAGGCCAGGCTTTAGGAATGGAAGTGATGGAGGATCCAAGCAAAAGCGAGGCATCTGCAGCTCAAGCCTGGGGTCAATCTAAGGGCTTGTGTATGCGCTGGGAACAATAAACCAACTGCATCTCTTGCTTGAGAGAAGATGCAAGAGCTGCAGTGGTTTCACCCCTTGAATTTGTATGTGCCAGGGGGTGCCTGTGCCAGTGATGACAGTATTATGAAGAATTTTTCACAATGGCAACAGATTACAGCAGCCCCAAAAGGAAGGGAGACACCTGGTTAGTGTGAACTGTATGTGTAAGTGCACATATAAATGTGGGGTCAGGAATATATTTGAGCCTTTTTATTTGTACCCCTAAAAAGGTAACAAGGAAATCCACCTTAGTTTGAGTAGAAAGAATTTAGGACTTCATTATTATTATTTGTTTATTTATTGCACAAGGGATGGATGAGGGATTAAATCATTCCTGAATGAACAAACTGGAAAAGGTAAGGCTTTGTAATGGTGGGGCATGGGGGCAGATGTGGTCAATTCAGAGGGTATTGGGTCCTTTGCCTCATCAAAAGGATACATTCAATATTGAACCCATTTGCCTTTGCAGTTGCATTGCGTGGCACCAACACAAACTAAAATCGACTATATTCCTATAGAAAAGACCTTGGCGTTAGGCCATGGCTGTAAAGACTTTTTAAGATCTGTTTGAGAGGCCATGTTAACTAAAGCTGATCATAAATCACTTTTTGCCATTGCCAGTGGGGATCTGGCAAACACCTTCCTGCAAACAGAACGTCTCTTTCTTTAGCTAGAGTTGTATAACTTGCAAATTGAATGCGAACCTGAGAAAGATTTAGTAGTTGCAGGCATACTCTCTAGTGCCTTTGACAAAAATGCTGTGGAACAAAGTCCCAGGCTAGATTATGTATATGTCAATTGGGGAAAACAAAACAAAAAAAACCAGCCCTGTCGGTTCTCAAATGAAATGCAGACTTTTATTGCTAGTGGTTTGCTGAGGACGAGACACTGCAGGATGTAATTAAGGTTCTACTAGAAAATGATTTGCACAGCTTATTCTGTCCCTGTTTCAGTTTAAAACGATTTAGATACCACTTCTTTGAGGCATGAAGAAAACTGATCCTGCTGCAGGAAAATAGTTTAAAGACACAGAAAGCCATTTAGAGCCTGAAGGCAACGTGAGCCATGTCTGCCTCCCTCCGTGGTCAGAAATACAGGTGAGGGTAGATGGAGGAGCATATGCCGGTGGAAAGCTCTCATCCTCCAGAAGGAAGAGATAACTTCAGCTTGCGTCAGCTTGATGTGAGAGTCCTCTGCAGCCATTTTCATATTGCTGGGAAGCCATTATTGGAAGGCATTGCAGCGTTATAAGGGAGCAGGACTATATATCTGCTAATAAAGGATTTTATATGCATGTGGGTGTGCAAATAAATATGTATATTTATCAGAGGACCACAGTTTAGTTCAAGCTGATGTTTATGGCAGCTGGTCCCAGTGGCTTTATCTATCATGCTGGTGGAAAGCCATGTCACAATACCACCAGAAAGGGGGCAGTGTCCATCTATCTGTTGCGCTTTCATCGCTACTCGGTTGCAGTGGCTTGTCACACCTGTGTTAGCAGAAACTGATTTCATCTGTGTGGGTTTGTTGAGATAAGCAAACAGAAAGCTGCGCAAAAATCTTCGTGGGGTTTTGTAGCTTGGGACTGCCACTGTTTCAGAAAGGGTTTGTGTCAGCAAGAGACAGCAATTACAGACAAAGTGTGCTCTGTGGAGGTTTCGTGCTCGTGTGAGGTGGTTGTTGCAGACACCGTGTGCTGTGGAGAAATAGATTGACATTTCCCAAATTCCAGAGGGCAGCGGGAGGGTATAGATTGCTGCCGTTCGTGGTGGTGTTCTCTGGTGATAGATGCGTCAGGTTAGGGTGGCTGTAGTCCAGAAAGGCAAACAACTAGAAATAGTGGGCTTTCTGCTAACTGGCCATGCTGTGGGTTTTCCAGAGGACACAGGAGGCGGCACTGGAGGTCTGAGATAGGGCTGTTTGAGGGAGTAGACAGCTTGTATGTACTTGGCATTGCCCGTCAGGTGAGTGCAGCTGCATGTGAGTTCAAGCCCGGGGAGCTGTAATATTCAGAAGCTCTCCCAGGAGGTGCCGTTGTGCAGACCAGCACCGATCAGCTCGAGATCAGACAGTGATTAATGCAAAGCTCTTCAGGGTTCTGGCTCAGAGTAAATCCTTAAAACAGCATGGACGGTGGGACCTCTTGCCTGCTAGTTCACTGACAGCAAACGGCGCGTTCCTGCACAGAGTGCTGTGTTCGGAGGGCTCCCCTTCCTCCTAAGGTCCCAGCACTTGTCGCTCCCACTGCCATTGCTTCTTCCACTCCTTTCCTTCCTGAAAACCATTATCACTGGAGAGTTCCTAGATGTTTGTGACTCCATAGGCTTTAATTCATTCAAGTTGTTAAATCATTGAAGCATTGAACTGTAATTGAGTAGCTTTGTTTCAACCAGTCTTTTTTTGCAGCTCTGCAAAAAATAGTGCATTTCTCTATCTTAACGTTGCTTGTATGTAATGGAATTTCCTTCTGCTAATAAAATGAGGCATTAAGCTTCTAATTTAGGGATGGGATAAAATGAGTTGTGCTGTGATTTCTAATCATGGGAGAACTCTTCTAATGTGCACACATTCGGTGTTTGTCTTATGAAAACGGTTCCTTAACAATGCCCATTGCAGCTAATTTGTAACTACATAGTGTAAACATTGATTTCCGAAGTTTTTTTAATAGATCCCCATGCTACTTAATTATCACTAACTGACCCTTGTTTTCTAATGGTGATTAGTTTAGTTTCCTCAAACTTTGTAAGAGATGAGTCTCAAATGGCAGTAAGATGGACAACTTATTTTAAATAGGAATAGGAAGGTGTTACTATGTCTTCCCAGGGGTAGGATCTTCCCTTGGCAGTGATATCCCTCATAGTTGGGCATCTAGAATGTTCTTTCTGGTTCATACAAAGCTGGATTAAAGTCAGGGAGAAGCAAATTGAAGTCAATTTCTTTGGGGTTTAAAAAAAAAAAAAAGCAATCCCACTAAGTCCCTTGCTTGTGGTAGGTTTCTTCTGGGTCTGGCACACCGTTTAGTCCATGAAACAGCTGGATTCTTCAGTACCCATGTCTACATGAGTAGAAGGGAAAGAGCAACCTGCTTTCTGAGAACAACTTGCCGTGAGAAAACTCTAGGCTAACTTAATCCCTGTTGCAGTTCCATTGCATTAAAGATTTATCAGAGAGGAATTTCTCTGTTAGAGATCAAGTCTTCCACTGCAGCTTTGCATCCTGGTTGTAAAATCAGAGCATCACATCTTACTCTGATGTTCTTATAGAGCCAGATGGTTTGAGAGCAGTTCAGGGACTTGACCACCTTGGATGAGCCGTCCCCAGCGGGAACGGGGATGGCTGTAGGAAAAGTTGGTCAGGCTCCATCTGCATGTGGGAAAACAAAAGGTAAGATGTGGAGGGGAGATTGGGAAAGGATGCAAATTTTTAGAAGGTTGTCAGACGCCACAGATTCCAGAAGCTTTTAAGGCTGTTCGCAGACCATAAGCTATGCTTGTTATTGTTTTTGTTCTGCTGTAGATTAATCACCAATTTGTAGTGAGCAATAATTTATACCTTGAATGCTTGTCATCAGAGTACCCCTACGCTGCCTGTGCTACAAAAATAATAGTTGTACTTCACCTGTCAGGAAAACCCTACAGTTTATAAAGGGTAAAAAATTACCAGCTCTTGAAAATCTGAGGAACAAGAGATACGTGCATCCAGAAGAGATGTGAAGCAGTTGGCTTGTGCTCCTCTGCAGAAGCTGGGATGACATCTTGTAACAGAACCAGGTGGAATCTCCTTGGTCCGGGAATCCAGGCCCTTGGACGATGTGCTGTGAGCAGCTGTGTTGTGCAGAGTAGCCACAAGAGTATAAAAGCACTTGTCTCGTTCAGTCCTCCCGCAAGATGAATCCTGAGCCTGATAGCATTGCTGCTTGCTGAAATATTTTGAGACTGGGGAAGTTGGAAGTGTGAGGGAAAAGTGCTAATTAAAGTAAAAGGCATAAAACAGAAAAGTTAAAAACCGATCTTGATTATATTTAGGTGGAAAATTTGAGAGAGGCCTTTAGTGATCAGAGATTCTGGAAGAGACTTCCAAAAGTAATAGTTCTTGGTTACCTTCTTACCTGCTATCATCCCAGGGCTAGATCTTAAAAGGGATGTGGAGGCAGTCGGTCAGTGATGGTAGGACATGGCTTGGATGCCCACCACTCCAAAACAAGCAGTGAAACTTCTCTTCTTGTCAAGCAGAGCATCACTGAAAGCTCCGAAAATAGGGCTGTAGGATCCATCGGGACGCTTTCTTGCCCATCCCCCTATCCGATAGCGTGGTTAGCTGTATTTGTCATTCCTGACCAACATTTGCCCTGTTCTTGAAGACATGCAGTGATAGTAGAGGCTGCTTAGCTAGTAGAAAACTGTCTTATTTTGGGTTGCTTCCATGGTAAGCACAAATCCTTTATTCTAGTGCTAGCACTGTAGCTCCTGTGTAGCTAGTCCTACCCCAACTAGATTTGAATAACTGATATTTCCTAAGCAACTGTAGAATTTTGCTTGTCTTTTTTTGAATAACATTTTGCCCCCCCCAGACTTTCTCAGATAATCAAAGCTGTTTTGAATACTAATTCTGTTTTCCAGCACATTTGCAGCCCCTCCCAGCAAGGTGCCATCTAAAAGTTTAATAAGCTCAGTCTCTGTTCCTTCATTCTCGTCGTTAATGAAAATATTCAATAATACAAGTTCTGGGAGAGCTCTCTACAAAAATCTAGCTTGATGGACCTCTCCAGCCGGATGGAGAACTAGCAGTTAACTACTGATTGGGTATGAAATCTTCCCCTTCCCCAACTCACTTGATCAAGAACAATTTGCTTTCACAGGTTGAAATGTTCCAAGTTTAAAGTCTGTTATGAAGAAAAGTATCCAAAGACTGGGGGAAGCGTAGAATAGTCCTAACAGCAAAATCTACTCCTAGATTGTAGAAGATCAGTGTTCTAGCTGTAAAATCCGTAACCATTAGGAGGAAGATGATCTGCTCAAGAAAATTCTTTATTTTTGTCACCCTGCCAGAAAGATACCAGGCAAAGACACCTTCTGGCCTTGAAGCTGGAGTTTTATAAAAATAATCTTGGTAGGTTGTTGAGAAAACCCTGTCAATTCCTGCCTTTTGGAACTCTGCAGAAAGCTTGGCAATTCTGTAAAGGTTTTTTGTTTCAAAAAAAAGAAGGGGGGAGGGGGGGACAGGGGGACGACCTAAAAACCAAAACTCTCATGATTACTCCTTTTTCCTCTGGCGTCATACGGTGATCTCATACTGATGGTATGTTGATCTTCATGTAGCTAAGCGCTTCTCAAATATACGTCTAAAGCTGCTTAGACCTTCAAATGACCAAGAGGAGTAGCTGAAGTTTTCAAGGTAATGATGCCTTGTACCTTCATGATTTAAGCCAACCTCTGACTTTTCGGTATCAGGAAGAGCTGTCTGCAGAAGGCAGATTATTTCAGATGGTTGTGCTGCCGTTCAAAGGGACTGTAGTAGGCTGGAGAAATGGGCCAACAGGAGTCAACAGGAGTGAAATTCAACAAAGCTTGAAACACCAGCTCTGTTTCCTGGACAGGAATAACCCCAAGACACCAGTACAGGCAGGGGGGCAAAAGGCTGGAAAGCAGCTTTGCAGAGAAGGATCTGAAGGTCTTTGTGGACACCACGTTAAACGTGAGTCAGCTATCGCACAGCCGTAGAATGGTTTAGGTTGAAAGGGACCTTAAAGATCACCTAGTGTCCTATTTTTCTGGCAGCAAAGAAGGCTGACAGCTCCTGGACTGCATTAGGAAGACCATCACCAACAGATCAAGGGAGGTCTATCTAGTCTGTGCTGGTGAGACATCTGGAGTGGTGTCCCCAGTAAGAGACAGACATGGGAGTACTGGAAAGAGTCCACCAAAGGGACACAAAGATGGTTAAGAAGTTGAAGTGCTTATATGAGGAAAGGCTGAGAGAGCTGGGACTGTGTGGCCTGGAGAAGAGGAGGCTCGAGGATCTCATATGTGTGTAAATACCTGGTGAAGGGAGTAAAGACAGGTGAACACTTTCATGTGGCATGCGGTGAAAGGGTGAAAGGCAACAGGAGATGCCATCTGAACATAAGAAAATGCTTTTTATACTGTGTATGTTGAACACTGGAACAGGGATGGAGTCTCCATCCACAAAGATTCAAAATCTGTGAGGGCACAGCCCTCTGAGACCTGCTCCAGTTGACCCGTCTTTGGGCAGGATTGGACTACTCAGTTTTGAGAGGTCACTTCCCACCTCAATGATTTTGTGATTCTTGGGGAAATTCTTGCACGTTGTTCTGAAGCATCCACGCGTGACACTGTTAGAAGCAGGGCACTGACTTGATTCCCAATTTATACAGAAGTACAGAGGAAGAATTTGTTTTGATGTAAGTGAATGAGAGGAAGGTGTCTGTTCCCTGTGTCCCTGTCACTTAGCAGAGGCACCTCTACATGTGCCAGCTGACAACAAATTAGCATTTTACGCACAACTGACTCTGGAAAGCCAAAGGCAAGTGGTAAAGAAAGCCCTGTGTGCTGTAAGTGTAGACCTGTGTGTACAGGTCTAGATACATCATTAAGAATGCTTTCACTCAGATATGGACTTTATCCTGTCTATGCTATTATTGTTAATGTTTTCCTATTATCATCATTATCTCTTTTTAATTACAGGCATAGATGGAAATGTAAATCATCTCTGCTCTGACCTAATGAAGGAGCAATTGCATTTTCTTTCCTGTACTGGGAGAGGATACAGATGAAGCAGGCGCCCCAAGCTGCAGGCCTGAGCATAAGGCAAGCCATTTGTTTCAAATGACCTGTTTGAAAAACAGTGGACAGGGAGCTGGCGAGCTGCTGCCAGCAAGGGCAGTGGGAAAAGGTTGGGAGCGTGGCAGTGGGAGAGAAAAGAGTGCTTGCTCCAAAGGCAGACTCAAATGTCTGTACTGGGAAACCGCCTGTCTATGTGTGTTTCCACAGTGTGTAGTGAAACAGGGCTTAAACTAAAGACTGTGTCAAGAAACACTTTGCTGATACCGATTTCTTCTCCACATAGAAATAAGCCAGCAGAATCTCGACAGCTAGACAATGAGCAAACAGCACATTGGATTTTTCTGTATAGTTATATTAACAGCATGTATTTTTCTCAGCTTCTTGGGTAGACCTTTTCCCATTCTATTTCAACATCCTTTTTTCTAAGTTGAAGAATCTTTGTATGTGCTGCAGAGATGTTTGTGAATATAGTATGTCCTATAGGCCCCTGTTACATAGCTAGATGCTGCTTTCTGAAGGCATCTATAGGATCCTGAGGGGGGGAAAAGTATTCTGTATTGTATGAGTAGGTCAGAGAACATTACCTATTGCTCAAGCATAGGATTCCTCTTCCAGTACATGATCTGGAGTTCTGCTTGTGCTCAGACTTCAGATTTTGTGACAGAGCTGCCTGGGTTATGATATAACAAATTTCACGTACAAGGCAAGCAAAGGTAAGGCAAACATTAAGTGATTTTTTTTTTTTGTATACATGACGTGTAATCGGTGTTTCCGTAATGCTCCTCTGTATCCTGAAGCAGTGGTGATTCAGTCTTTCTGTATCAATGGCCAATAATTCTGGACTAAATTTGAGGGCTGGCCAGTTATTTGGATGTAATGGGTGCTGTGTGAGGGAGAGAGGCAGAAGATGGCACTATGTTACTGCATCTGGATCCCATATAAAGTCTCTGAGCAACCTGTGGTCAGCAGCTGGCATGTGTAACCAGGTGGTTTGAACTGGATTTGCAAAGCTCTGCCATGGTGCTGGTATCAGCAAGTTGTGACTGGGGCAGCGTCAGTCGCAAGTGCCACTGTTTGTGGAGATTAACTGGTTGGTCACAAGGGCTTTTTCAACAGAATCCAAGCTGCTTTAACAGGTTGTCTGGCACCACGGCACCCAGACAATGTGGCATACACTGGTGGAGTTAGCTCCTGAGCTCTCTGCAGCCCAGCTCTGCCATCCTCGTAGGACCTCTGTGGTAAAACAAAATGGCCTGCAGGTCTGGGGTGAGGCTTCTGGAGCTGCTTCTGTTATCCCAGATCTGAGACTCCAGGAAGAAGGAAGAAATTCTCCTGAGAATAGTGTTTCTCATTAGCACTAGTTTCAGGCAAACAGTTTTCAGATGGGCTGGTAGGTATCCTTCAGCAAGGCGCTAACATCAATGTGCTCCTTTGGGGACCATGGGCCTCGTACCTTAGTCCCTTCTGCCTTGACAGGCGAGGCGTGTATATTTCTAGGTTTATCTGGACAGTGGTATCTTATCCATGTGGAGTAGCATACACTGAAACTTTAAAATGTGCCAGACTCCCTGCCTTTTTTCTTCAAGCCTTAGGGTGTTTCTGATTTGCTCTTCACTGCACCCTCCTTGAACGGAGGAGTATTGTGTTGCTTAAGTGGCAGCCTTGGGCGAGATACGGTATATGATTTCTCACCAGCTCTGGGGTTAAGTGCCAGCATCAGGGTACTTTGCCTTCCTCTCCTCTCCTGTCTTGCTTTTCCTCTTCAGAAGCAGGAAGAAAACGCTGCCCCTGTTGTTAACCCACATCTATTCAGGACAATTGGGGCTTTTGCCTCTGTCTCCAGGAGAAGTGGAAGCAATCCCTGCTGCTGGAGTGTCTTCATCTGCAGCCCCGCTGAGGTGCCCCTCCTGCTGCTGAAGTGTAAATCCCCAGCAGCTCTTTTAACCACCCTTCTCATACTACTTGAAAAATAACTTTCTGTTGTCATTAACGCTGATCTATAGCCGCATTAATGTGTGAAATCACTGGGTGTGAAAATAGTGTACTAACCGCTACTTAATGTAATATTACCACAGTAATGTCTCTAAAAATATCTTGTCCACTTGATTGCTTTCATTGTGAACTAGAGATAATGTACCACTTACAGCTGATGATTAAAATTCATAAAGCTTTGGTTCTTAATTACAGCAACTTGCAATCAAAGTGAAATGTCAGATCCTGAATGTTGTTTATCTGTATACAAATTCACAAAAACAAGAAAATAGAGGGACCGTCTACACAACAAAGCTGAGCTGCTTTGGTTTAAGGTTAAGTAAAATAAATACTCATGCGGGTATTTATTGAGGCAGTTTGGTGAGCGTGAGATCTTTGACATGGCAGAGCTCGTCTCTTGTGAAGCGTACACCTTTGGAATATTCAAATGCTGAAGTAAGGGAAGAAATTTGGAAAACATTGATAAAGATGGAAATGTAGACTCGATAGAAAACTGTTGTGGATGGATGGAAGTAACTAATTTATGTGCTAAGAATGGAAATTTTGCAATTCAGGCTCAAGGTTAAACTGAAGAGGCATCCAAAGATGGAGATACCTGAAACTGCAGAGGTGGATTCCCACTGCCTTGGGGAATTACCATGGTCACTGGCAGGAGAGGGTAGAATCCTTGCCTTAAACATTAACTGCAATCACATGCTTGGTCACGAGTTACACAGTAGAACAAAATTACATCCTTCTAGGTGCCCTTAGCTGTACATTTCCAGAGCTGTTGTATTTCAGATTTTTTTCAACTTAATGCTAAGCTCTGAGGGTTTACAGTGTTCTGGGATGTGTCTTACCCTAGATTTACTAACACAGTCTCAGCCCTAACTCCTTGTTAACACAGCTTTCTCCCCCCCTTTCCTTTTTTTTTGTTCTGGTATGTAAGAATGTAAGATACATGCATAACTAAGTGTGGAAACTACAGTTCTATTCCATTTATAGTCCTACAGGCTTTCTTTATTTGTCATATCTACCCTGTGCCAGTCTTTAAAAATCCAAACCCGAGGGAGCCAATTTCTCATAACATCAGTGAAACAAAATAACATCAGAACAATAGGATCCCTTCCTTACTAAATCTGAGTAGTTCCATTTATTTCTTCTGATTAAATGTCACTTTGAATGAGATCTGGCCCATAGTATGGAAACTTCTTTTGAAAAGTGTTTTTTTTTTGTTTTGTTTTTTTGTTTTGTTTTGTTTCCCACAGGGTGTTCCCAGTGTCTGCAAACTGATTATTTTTTCTTGTCCTTTTTGCCAGTAGATTAAAAAAAATAATCATTGCATAGTTGGGAATTCAAACCTTGACAATGGTATTCACTTTCCTAGGCTTTTCATGCCACCTGTCCTTCCATGTTACTCTTCTTGGTGTTTTCCTCATCAGTGTCACTGCAAAGATGACTGAAGGTGCTCAATTTTAGAACTGATCCAGTACACCGAGTATTATTCCCTTGGCAGTTTGTCTCTTAGACATTTGCTATTTGTCTACCTCCGTTCCATCTACAGTGGTGAACTTTCTCGAAACAGGAAAACCATTTCCTCCGCTGGATGCATCATGCAGCTCTGTTTCACCGAGTTATCCTGGCATGCAGTCTGTCCTGCTGGCTGCCGAGGCTTACGCTGATTTTGTAGCTCTCTGCTGGTATTTACGCTACTTATGCATCACGAACAACAGGACGGCTAGTTTGCAGTGGAAACAATTTCCATGGCTGTTTGGTGTGGTGAATTCCTTGGTACGTGCTCTCCTCATGTAAGCCTTAGCCATCAGCAATTTCAAGCAGCTCAGCACTTCTGGGATGTCCCACGGCTACTGCAGCTCTCCTGCTTGGATTGCTACTGCAATCCAGAAGCTGCTCGTCAAGTGGAGCACGCTTTGATTGGACTGAGCCTGTTCCTTATGGGCTTCTCTACCTGCTTTGTGGGCGAGATTCAGAAGATATGCTCAGCCACAAGTAGAACAGAAACCTCTGAGCAATGCATTGGCAAACTGATTCACCTTCCCTCCTTGCTTCTGCCCCTTTGTGACTTCTGGTTAAGCCCTTTCCTGAGGCTTGGTGTGAGCTTGCTGGGGTGTTAACTTTGTAGCAGCTTGTCCTCCAAAGGTGCCTCATGGAGGTGTGCTCAGACCTTACCTCTGCTTAGAACCTTACTCCTGTTTCAGCATATAGGGAGTATGTGGCACAGTCCAGGCCATAGAGGAAGATTCTCGCACTAAAAAATCCCATCATGTTCTTCCCCCTGACATCCCAACCAGAAAACTAGTAGGAAATTCGGTGTGAAGGTCCCATTTGCCTCTGTGTTGCAGGTAAGTTGGTCCCCTGCATCTTAAGCCATGTTTCTGCAATATATTACTTCCTGCAAAATCTGTAAGAGATGTTCTTTTCAGTTTCAAATGAATCAAGTTTTATACGAGGTGGCTTGCAGTTGTCTTGCTGCGTTTGTGTGTGCCTCCTAGTCTGCTTCCAGAACGTGAACATCTTCATTGACAGGTAGCTCAGGTATCCCTCCCCTCCACGCAGTGCGCGCTGCGGACGTACCCTTCTGCTTACTTCCCAGCCCCTCTCTAGGGGCTGTTTGCAGTCTTTGAGAGGTTTAAGTGCTCCTCTTGGGAGTGTGTGGCTGTGGTGAGGGTGTGAAGAGATGCATTTAGCTAAGCTGTGTGTACGTTGAGCGCGGAGGTACAGATAAATGCCCATGTTTTCACGGTGCAGTTGCAGCAGGCAGCATCTGGCACCGTGGTGCAGAGAGAAGCAACTGGGAGCTGCCTGACTTGGGAGAGACATCCAGGATTTTCTGAGCAGCATGAGCCCAGTGAGGAACGTGTCCTCAGAGGCAACGTCTGACAGCTATCCCACTCGCATGAGGCGCCACATGTCGAGGAATTTAATGTGAGTACAGCGGGCCAGGTTTGCATTTCGCCTGTTGCCTCTTCACACTTCCAGAATGCTGCAAAAAGGCCCAAGTGTAAAAGGGAAGGCAGCCCCTTGCAGTCGTGCTTTGTGCCACTGGAAATCCTGCAGGCTCTTGCTGCCATATGCTGCAGGTTGCTTGGGGAGGGAAGGCGCTCTCGTGCCTCTCCTGTTAGCCTTTTATTCTGTGTAACGGGTTCGGGGTTGGTGATGACAGCTTTGCACCTAGGGGTAAGATGGTTCATTCAGATTGGGCACCTGTTGTTCCCTCGTCCTCTCTGGCTGAGGATACAGCTCCTTTGAATGCTGTATTTATTACCTACTCCCTGAGCAAGAAATCAGACCGCAAAGGAGGCGAGGAGGTACAACATGTAAAAAACATGTCCTCCCACTCTCCCTCTTCTGCAGGATAGGCTATGTTTGACTTCACACTTGAGGAAGCAGCTGAGAAATTCTTCAGATGTTTAAACATTTCGAACAGTTTGGATGTGTAAATGTCCTAGATTTTTAAAAATTTTTTGCAGAAGTGCTTGAGTTACAAAGTGGACCACAAAATGTTTGTGGAAATGTTCCTACCCGTCTGTTACCCTGTTATTCATTCTGGTGTCACTGAGGGCAACAGGGGGGGAGATGGGTGTTGCAAAGCGAATTTCTTATCCTTAGAAAGGACACAGTACACTTGCTGTTTTCGGTTTCCCTTGTTTCAGAGAGAACACTTCATTTCTGTGAAAATTTGCCATCTCTGTTTAATCGCATTTATGTTTCAAGTGATGCTTTCTGTCTGAGGGCTGCATTTCTGGTGACCCCGCGCTGAGGCTTGGGCTAATCAAAGGTCGCTGGCAAATCTGAAAGGGAGAGTTTCCAACGCTGGTAAATCATGATTTAGTAAGCCAGAATGCATAATGCTGTTTCTCAGTGATTCTCAGCTTCAGTTTCACATTCAGCAGCGTGGATGCGAGTGATTTTTCCTTCACTGCATAGTAAATATGGTGTTTGTGAGAGGTCCTGGTCTGACAGCCCTGGAAAACGAGCCCTGTGTAAGCCCTCAGCAGAGAGGCAAAAGATGCAAGCTACAGGCTGTTCCTCTCATCCGGTTTCAATGATGGAAGAGGAAATAGAGTTTATACAAAACCTAGCCCAACCCCCAGAAACATCTTGCTTTGTTTATGTTCCGAGCTGTTTGGAAGAGCTATTCAGGCATTTCTCCATCTGACTGACTTGACATCTATTCCTTGATCTCATCGAGAAATCTGGCTTTTAGCTCCTGCTCGTGACGCTCCGATTTTCTCTCTCTCTCTGCTCTCCTGTGTTTGAAAGATCCATGTATAACGTGATTATGCAACCATGCAAATGGACACAGCTCTTTCCATTTACTGCGAACCGCCCTTCAGGTCTCCCTTTATGAAAATAAAATCGTCAGTGAGAGACGCCGTAGAGTGCAGCAGGAAGGGAGCTTCGTGTGGCTGGGCTCGAACGTCTGAAGGCAACGTTAGGGATGGGAGCAGACGATTTGCAGTAAACCAGCGTGCCAGTATCTATCCACAGGAACCAGCGTCAGTTAATAGGCTCAGACAGTTCAACTCTGAATCCTTTCCCCCTAGGAAATAGCAGATACTCGCCTTCCTGGCTGCTTCCCCAGCTGGAGGTCTTTCCCCCCACCCCAGAGCCGCTGGGAAATCAGCAGAGCAGCTCTCCCAGAAGGGCAATTCGCACCCTCCTGCTGTAAACACGCCGTCCTTTCTCCGCCTTGCGCCCAGGCGGGAAGGCCCTGGGATGCAGTTAGCTTCTGTGCCCGGCTTTGGCACAAGCGCTCCCAGCACCAGGCTCAGGGCGATTTTTTGCCCTGTGGGGATGGACCTGCCTCTTAAATTGCTCATGTTGCCTGGAGGAGGAGTGAGGAAGTCCCTCATGGACAGGAGATCGTCTGGGGGCTGGCTTTGCCCAAACTAATATTCCTGTGCTTTATCACAGAGATATGTCTTATGCTAATGTACTATAAACCCCCTAAGTTGGGGGGTGATGATGGACTATTGCTCTGTTAGCCATGTTTTTGCTTCTCTTCTATTCCATCTGGTTTCCCCTACCTTTAAGTTTCAAAAAAACTTGGCGTAAAGCTCCTGCTGCTTGGCTGATGGTTCAGGATGCCACGGCCACCCCTCCTTGTCCCTGTGAGGGAAGATGCCCCTCTCCGCTGTGGTAGGAGCCAGAGCTGTTTGGTTCTCGTGGCCTTTCCCATCTCAGTGCCCGAGTCCCTTATCCCAGGGGATGCTGCCATGGATTGTCCTCGTCTTACCCACGCCGAGAGCGGAGGCGCAGTGCGGTGAGGTCCCCAGCCCCGTGTCTGTCTTACACGGGCACCCCTTCTGCGCTCTCCGGTGGCGGTGCCGCATTGCTGCCTGCACGGTGGCAGGGATGTGGCACCTCTCCTCCTCCAGGAGAGCTCACTTCCCATTTCCCTCGCCTCCAGGTCCCGTCCGCCCGCCGGGGCGCCCCACGGCAGTGCCGGGGCCGCCAGGGGGCAGGCGCGGCTCGGCCCCGCTCTCGGCGGGGGCGGCCCGGGGGTGCCCGGCCCGGTGCTTGTGCCCACCGCGGGGCAGCGATCCAGGGGGGCACCTGCCGTTCTCCCGCCTTTTTCCCTTCCTAATTTCTTTATTTTGCTTTTAGGAGGGGGCCACTGTTGCATCCCCTCCTCCCCGGGTGCCCCCGAGGCTCGCATTTTGCCCGCGCCCCCTGCTCGCTGCCCTCCCCGGCTGCCTCCCCGTTTCCTCCCGCTCCCCCTGCCAGATATGTGTAGCCTGGCGTGTTTCTCTGTTTCTCTCCCCGCCACGCAGCCCTCCCTCTGTGCAGCTCTCTCCATGAAATGGAGCTGAACAATTGCACCGGAGAAGCTTTTTCTGTTCCTGCCATATGTCCGTGCACCCAGACACCATTTCTCTTGCCGTGTTTTGAACGCGTTTGTGCTGGAAACGCTAGGACGGTAACAAAACTGGGAATTTCTGCCTCTGCCTTTTTGGATTGTGCTGAGGTTTGAAGGCGAATGTGAATGAGACTTGATGGATGGTTGTACTGATATTTTGAGCTGATTTAATTCAGAGTTATCTCAGATGCCCGGCCCTGCTACTGACGGGAGGACCTCTCAGGAGGAAAGGAGAGCACCCCCAGAATGTTACCCATCATCCGAGCACCAAGGTGACATACTGAGTCACTGGAGTGGTATCATCCTTCTTTTCCCCCTTCCCCCTCACCCCCTCTTTTTCTTTTGGAAATAAATAGGGTTCTCCAATCAAACCATCTCTAATAACGCCTGGTTCCTTAAACATGAGAAGTTGGTGCCTGCCAGGGCAGCTGAAACGACAGTGGCCATGATCAGTGTAAACTGTCCTGTTCATCTAAATATGGTGTTAACCGAGGCTGCCTCTGCAGCGCAGGACTCCGCTCTGCCCCCCTGAAATGCCTGTTGGAGTGCCCGGTAGGTCCGTCCCCCCTCACGCACGGGGGATGCGCAGCCCTGCGTCCTCCTCATAAAAAGCAGCTTTGAGGCTGGGAGCTGTGCTGCCCCGTAATTAACGCGCGCTTAGCCTCAAATACTCAGTGACAACAACTTAAATGTCAACATTCCTAGTTAATCCCTTGCTAACAAAATATGCCTGGAAAGAGAAGGCTCTGCATAATCTCCAGTGAACAAGATCTTATTTTAGCAGTGCTAGTACTTGGGAGATTTCCCCTGCCTGACCAATGAAACCAAAAGATTGGCTTTGTTAATCAGGGCTGTAAATGATGCGTTTGATCCCCTTAGCGAAGAAACCCACTGCATGTGGCAGAGCATGCAAACTCTCCTCCCCGTCCAAGCCCTCCTCCGGAGCAGCAGTAGGCTGGTCTTCCTGGGTGTTGGCTGCGTGACAAGGGAAGTGATTTCTATCCTCTGATGTTTTGCTGCTCTCCTCTCTGTTCAGCAAGATGTCCACAGATTCTTCCCAAGTTACGCTTTCCAGCCAAAACAGCTAGCAGCATTAAAAAGAAAATTGTGTGGGGAAATTGTTTTCAGCGTCTTCTCAGGCGTATAGGAGCAGGGACCTCGGACATGTTTGGATTTCTCTCTTTATCTGGCTGGGCCAGCCTCGCGTTTATCCTGAGGACTCCAGGCAGCCTGTGGGTGGGATTTGTGTCATCTCCCTGCAGCTGTTTCAAGCACTCAGGTGAAAGGCCGAGCAGCTGAGGTGAGGAGACGAAGGTCCTCACTATCCAAAGCAGCATGATGTTTTCAATGCCCTGGCTGTTTGCTGGCAGGACACCTGCATGTCCAAGGCCCAGGGTCCAGAAGCACAGGGCAGCAGCATCCTCCCAGCAGGTGCAAACACAGGACTTACTGCCCGGGGTGGATGGTGCAATCCCCATCTCCCCTGGTTACTTGTCTGTTATGTACAAGTGCTGTTGGGGAATTTCTCCATTCTGCCTGTCTCTTGCTGTCACTGGGTTGCTGCACGTCAATGTCACCTTGTACTTGATGGTAAAACTATATCCACTTTCCCTTGCAATTTGTGTGGTTTTCTTTTCTGCTCATCACCTCCTTTCTGAAAGGTATGTGGTGGGCATTCTCCTCCCCAGTATTTTAGTCTTTCATATCAGTCTGGCTTCCATTCACCTTCTTTCCCATTCCACCTCTTTTTCCTGCTTTGTTCTCCTCTTTCCACCTGTCATGAAAGCCTCTTCCTTCCCGTCTGTGTTTTCTTCTAGAAACCTATCAGTCTCCTTTTTTCCAGTCCTTCCTGTCTCTCCTCACCTGGGATGGAAGCGATGAGGGCCTTCTTCAGCTCAAGTAACGCGGAAAGACGGGACTTCTGGGGTAGGAGGGGCTCCTAATTACTGGGGAATGACTCTAAGATGCTTGAATCCAAATAACTGCTAGAGCTGTCTTTGTGTAGCCCTGAGCCACCCTCTTATCGTCTTGCTGTGCCAAAACAAGTGCAGTATATGCAGGCTCTGGACATAATTAGGCATTTTTTAAACATCCATTCTTTTGCAGAGCCATCTTTCCCTGCTCTTGCTCTATTCCTGACTCTCTTCCCATTTACTACGACTGTTTTCTATTTTTGCTCTTGACAAAGGGTTGTGGGCTTAGAGGCTGCTCTTGTAGCTGTGGATGTAAAATGCCTGCTGCGTGGTGCTTGTAATGGAAGAACCGTGCCTGGAAATTAACTAATTCTCAGACCTCACTAATTAACTTTGCAGCCTCACAGAGCGGTGGAGGAGTGTCGGGCTGGTTTTATTGCTGAGGGCACTGGGAGAGGGAGAGAGGGAGAAAGGAGGTGGGCAGACCTGTGCTGGCATCCCAGCTCTTCCTCTGCCCCCTGTGAGCATAAGCAAATCATGCCACATCCCTGCTCCTCTTCACCATGTCCTCGCTCCTTTCTTTAGTCGAGTTGCTCAGGGCAGAAACTGCTTCTTGTTATGCCTATTTAGTGTCTTCTACAGGGAGGCCTTAACCTTGGCGGGGGCGCTGATTAGTACTGTTACACCAACAGATATTAGAAGGACAAAATTATGGAGCCAGGTAGCTACAGATGTTAGTTTGTTCCCTTCTGGATTTTTTTCCTTTATCTCTGCCTCCAGAAGAACGGGTTTATTGCAGGAAAGTTGATTCCTCTGTAGCAGCACCACATCTCTGCTTTCCTCCTCATCCCAGTCCTCCCTGAATCCAGTGAAAAGATTCCTACTCAAATACCCTGGAAATGGACCGGGCTCTCCCAAGGCAAGAAGCACAGTTTTGACATCACAACTGCCAATGTTTAGAGCACAGTGAGAGCCAGGCAAGGTCGCCCACGCTATTCCAAGGCTAGATGTTTGATAGGAAAAGTTTCCTGCGCCGCATGTTCCCATGGAGGCCCGCTATGTCCACGCTGACCACTCTGTTTTGTGTGGGCTTGTTTTTCTCTTCCTATGCTTGCAGCTGGGGCTCCCCAGGGAGCTCTGCTGGGCACCTGTGCCACGGCTGCTGGCAGAGCGTGGAAGGGTTGAGCCTGCTCCCCGGAGGCCTGCAGGGAGGCTGCCAGGAGCTCCCCTGGCCCTCAGGAGGGTTGCTGCTTCCTTGCTGCTGCCGAGCAGTGCCTGCAGCTTGTCCTCGCTGGGATGCCAATTAGCACTGGGGCTTGCTGAGCAAACATGACCCGGATGGCTTTCCGAGTCTCGGGGCTGGCTGTAAGCACTCCAGTGGGGAAGGGGCAGCCAGAATACGCACACCAGAAAAACTTGGTTTTGCTGTGTCCCAGTGGATTGAGGTGGTGACAGCTGGTGCTGCTTGGGATCAGGGATCATGCCTGGTGTCACGGCTGCACGTGCTCCCAGCTGACACGCGGAGCTGAGCGTTGCTGGGACCATATCCAGTGTGTGCAGAGGCAGTCAGGCTGGAGACCCAGAAGGAGAAGAGGAAGCAGAATAATTGCTGGGTGAGGAGGAAATAAATTCAGCTCCTTTATTGAGGCTTGCCTTCCTGCAGGACTGCTAGACTGTGATTGCTGAATGCGAGTTCTGGCCACCAGGGACAACAGCGTGGGAGCTTTTCTGACAGTTGATGGAAACTCAAGGAGAAGGCTCGGAGTAAGTCAGTGCTCACAGACGGGACACACCACGATGACTGCCAGCCTGGGAACGTGTCAGTGTGCGTGCTGAGGCATGCCCTGCTCTGGGACAGCTGACAAAGTGTACCTGAGACCATTCCAGGGTGAGCCCTCTGGATTCCCCCAACAAAAACAAAAATCCTGATGGCACTCATTCCTCCTCCTGCTCCCTCTGCATATTGGAGGCCCCTTGGCACTGTGACACCAAGGGTGGATGGACGTGCCAATGAAGACCCAAGCGGCTACACCCATGCAACATCATGAAGTCCTGAGAACCCCCTAGCTCAGGTCTTGATCCCGTGGGATCCACACTTACTTTTTGAAGCTGTGCACAAAATAGTAAGGATAAGGCACGCTGCTTGACTGAGGAAGCAGGACTAGTACCGGACCCAAGACAACTCACGTCCCACCAGCCCTGCTATGCCTGTGTGCTCTGGTACGGAGTTAGCAGCAGCAGAGCTAACTGCCACATAGGTGTCAGCGTCACTGGGGTAGCAAACCCTGCAGGACCATGCGGACAGGCTCCTGGGGCACCAGCTGACTTGCCATCTGGGCAACATGCGGCTTTGATAAGGCCTGTCTTGGTACCTGGTGTAATCCCCATCGCAGAAGTGTAACCCACCATGGTTCCCAAGGAGCTTCGCAAGTGTCCTGGGTTGCGAACCCTGCCTTGCTTCCTGAGGATCGCTCCAGTATTGCTGTGGTTGGTGACTGGGGGGAACCTGTAGAGAATCTGAAGACAGGTGGAGGTAACTGCAGTGTTGAGAGTGCTGTCTTTGTAGCTTCATCCTGCAGGACAAAGCAGAGCAAGTGGTCAGAGGTCCACTGTGAGGGCAGTGCCAAAGCAGAAGCAGTGTAAGAATTAGCCTGGAAAACCACTGCTTATGGTTCAAGACCAAGGAGCTGCCCTTGTACCTTCAAGTTCTGCCAGGCTGCCAAGGCTGGTGGTGATGGCAGCCTCACCTGCACGGCCCGTACAGGACCAGCTCAAGATGAATTTGGAGCAGGTAGCTCAGGAGAACTACAGCATAGAGCCATTACTGTGGCACAGCTTTTTCCACCACAAAAGTAATGATTGTTGTTGTTAATTTGCCTGATAATAGCAACAGATATTTGAGCAGGAAAAAAAAGAAAAAAAAAAAAAAAACTGAGGCACTGGCACAGGCTGCCCAGAGAAGCTGTGGATGCCCCATCCCTGGAGGTGCTCAAGGCCAGGCTGGATGGGGCTTTGGGCTTCCTGGCCTGGTGGGAGGTGTCCCTGCCCATGGCAGGGGGTTGAAACTCAGTGGTCTTTAAGGTCCCTTCCAACCCAAAGCTTTCCATGGTTCTGTGATTATCGGAGCTGCTTTTGCAAGGAGTGGTGTGGGCAGTGGTGCTGGTGACCCGCTGCGAGTGCTGGTCGCTCCCCGGGGAAGGTGGCTGGCTGAGGACTGTCAGCTCCAGTCCCTGCCCCAGGGAGGAGAGAGCTGTGTGTGCAGCTGCAGCATTGGGCAAGCCATGTTAATAGAAAACAGAAACAGTTCAAGCCGAATGTGGTGGGGGAAACACTAACAATGTTACGAGCTGGGAGCTTGTAACAGTCTTGCTAGTGAAATAACTGCTAGTGAAATCACTTTGAGGTTTTTTTTCTCTTCTTGGTTTGGACACAGAAGTTCTCCAGCTTGTTCTACTGGGGCCAACAATATTCTTCAGTGTCAACGGGGTCTGGGGCGAGCCAACGTTTTTCTGCTAAGCACTACCAGGGAAAGGGAAGCAGCAGCACGTTACCTCCCCTTCCCACGCGGCACGGCAGCAGTGGCAGTCACCAGGAGCAGCGCCTGCCTCCGTGGTTGGTGGGTAGGCAGAGGGTGCATGGGTGTCCCAGGCAGGGCAGCAGTGGCACTCGGGGGTGTGCCATCCCCCTTTCCCAGCAGTTCATAGGACGAGTGCACTGTTAAATGGCACCCATTAGGGGGAGAGGCAGGGAGGGCTGGAACAAGTCTTTTTTCCCCTGGGAGGTGGCAGAGCACATTCTGGATAATTATTTCACGCTGCTTGGGAGCCGTGTGTAGTTGCGTTTCTCTTTGGTAGCCTTAATTGTGTCTTAAGGTGCCTAGAGCCTTATATTGGCATCTTTATTTATTTAAATACAAATGGAAGCATTAAATCAATTGTTCCTCTTTCTTTGCTCTCTCTTATCGTTTCTATCAAGTGCTCTTAACTGTCCCAGGCTTTTGCTTTTTCAGCTGAATCAGCTACACCAAGCAAGAGTCCCGCACCAAATTTCCTGCAGACCAACGAAGGCTGCACTGAGGGAGCGCACAGAAAGCCTTGCTGTTCTTCTCCTATTGCTGTTTCGTTTGTATTTTGGGGCATTTCCTAACCTTTGCTGAGCGAGACTTCCTTCTGTGACCCCCTGCACACCTAACCCTCCTGCAGTGCAAAAATAAAGAAAAAAGCTGTGCTGTATCACATTGAGATCAGGATAGGCAGCGTAGCTCAAGGAATAAGAAAACTTGTCTGGGTGTGCCAAATGTGTGACTTGGTTGGCCCCTCTATTATTTTAAGCTCTAGGTCCTAAAGTTAAAAGTGGAGCCTGGGATCCCTGTGTTTTATCACTTTCCTCTAGCAGATACTTTGCCATTTGGTTACAAACTATGAGTCGAGGCCCCCTTTCCTTGCCAAACTCCGTAAAAGATAATTACTCCTGGAGTTCAAGTGGTGGCATGTTTTGCAAGAGATCTGGAAGCCTAGTATGCAGCCTTTCAGATAGACGTTGTAATTGTGCCTGTGATTACCCTCCTCCTTTTTTGTTCCCAGCAGTTTAAGACGTTCACGCATTGAAAGCTTGCTGGAAAAATAAAATCTCTTTCAAAAATCTGCTCGTTGTTGTGTGCCGGAGACCACGCTACCTGTATTGTGATTTTGGGTCAGTAGTTAAGCGTGTTGACTGATGAAATCACCGGCCTGTGGTGGTGAACACTGAGAAGTCTGCTTACATCATGATGGCAGCTCGATGAAGGCAAACGTGCTGGTTTCCAGAGGTGTGGCTGTATGTCTACACCACACAGGGCTCGTAACAAGGGACACTTCTCATTATGGATTGGGTTCCCCATCTTCAGAATCCATGCGCTTTCTTTTAAAAGTTGATTCTTCGTTGTCTCTGGTGATATCTGCCGCAGATGGATGCTGGCCTCTGTGCTTGGCCTAAATTCTATTGTACTTACCTCATTACCCCCCTAATGACGAGCTGACAAATGCTCTTGCTTGATTTACTGGCGATGTTACAGGTGTTTGGAACGCTTGTCGGTGCTGTGCTGCTACATGCCTAATTTTTCAAACGGTGAGGTGTGCTGGCTTCCTTTGCAAAGTGTCCACGTACATTTAGCTGCCATAGGTTTTATCACATGCTGGCACCCCAGAATTCCAGAGCTCTGCCCTAAGCTCCCCCCTCCAAAAAAGAAATCATGTCGTATGTGCAGGTGTTGATGTAACTGGCCTTTGGAGAAGCGGGGAGAGAAATGACTTGGTGGAGCAGCCCTTCAACTGCTTGTGGACCAAGGATGGTCCAGCACCACCCCTGAGGCAGACAGTAGAGCAGTGGGCGGCCCCCATCCTTCTCTCCCTTGTGTCGAGTTCCCGGCTACTACAGCCCCGTGGCACAGGCTTGCCCTCAGCCTTCTACCTCTCATATAATTGTATTTTTAAAGCTGACAAGGATGTTGGCTAATCAATCCCCAGAAAACAGATCTTGCCAAAACCTGCGTAAGCACATGGCTGAGATCAAACAGCTTTTTGACAGGGTGAGTGGGGCAGACGAGGTCTCCAGGCACCTCACAGCAATGGAAGAGGAACTGCACGGAAGGGGAGGAATATCAACATTTCGTGCACATTTCTTCACCAGTTGGGCAGAGCTCTTCTCTTCTTCTGGTTGTGTTGCTAGGAGAGGAGTGCTCTGCCCTCCTTATGGCTATGAATAGCTCGCTCTTGTTTATTCAGCTCAGCTCCGCCTGCTGGTTACAACCACAACCAGCACCATCTCATTGCATGACACCACCATCAAACAATGCAACTGCAACAGGAACAATCCCCCCCTCCGGCTGTGAAGACTTCGGGATACCTTTATAATGCACCGCTTCAGAGCTGTCCTCCTCCTCCTCCTCTCACCACACTTCACGGCGCAGCCCCTCTGCTTCCAGCCAAAGGTCTCTAAATCCGGCTGAACAGAGCACTGTCACCCCAGAGCGCAAAGTCGAGAGGCAGGACCTGCAAATCGAGGCATTATCTCAGAAATCTGGCTCAAAAATAAGTGCGCGATCACTTCAGGGTCCTCCTCTGGTATTCCAGTGTTGGAGTCTTTCAGGAACAGGAAAAGTTACTTTTCCTTTTTTAGTGAAAGCTGAGATTCTTGCATAAGCCCATGAATCCAACATCAGGGACTTTAAGAAAAGGAACAGATGGCTTGAAAATTGGCAATAATGGGATTTCTGAGATTTTCTTAAGAATATTTTATCTGAGGTCTGACCGGGAACGAAGCAGCTATGGCAATGGAATTAAGTTGCATTGACGCTGGGAAAAACTAACGGGACTCAGCAAAAGAGACCAAAAGCGCTGCAAAATGGGACAGAGCACAGCATTTCAAAACATCCACCACGAGGGACAGAGGGACAGAGTGCCATCACAACCAGCGTTATGAGGAGGGATGCGTCCATACGAGCAGACAGAGAGCCATGCCAGCTTGGAGGAGCGTATTTTAGTCAAAACTCCCAGCTTTCTGGACTGAGGAGAACAGCATAAGGCAAGGAAAAGCAGCGTAGATCGGAAGAGACGTGAACAGTCACTGCACAGGTACAGACGAACCACCCATTGTGAACTTCCACGTGTGCCTATTCCCCTGGACATCTCATCTTTCTCCACCTGGGAGTTTTCTGGGGACGAAATCTGACCACCACGCGCGTTTATCCAAAGCTCCCACGGGCCCACCAGGGCTTTCAGACAGCCGGGCTGCTGAACATCCGGAAATTCAGGATAGGTCGACTGCACGCTGGGGAGGTGAACTGTATAGCATGCATGCGCTATATCTAATGAGTCCAAAAATTGTCAGACCTGCTGTGCAGATGATCTGCTTGTGTACAGTGTGCCCAGTGCGTTTTAGAGGTGTCTGGTCTGCCTGGCACGCACAGAAGGACTAAACGCTGCAGGTTGCGTATTCCTGACTGGGAACGGGACAAGGACAGGGCTGTGGGTTTTTCCACATTCTTGGTACATTTGTAGAGGAGGTGACAGCTGAATGCTTCAGTGGACAAAAGAAACTTAGGTATATTCATTCATACATACGGAAGCGAGCCTATCCTGCTGCACACTACTTGTTTTACTGATCACTTGAACTGGGCTTGGGGTCCTATCACAAAGGACAGTGTACAGGCACACAGCGACAAGGTGTGATTTCTCCCTGCCCCCTCCCAAATCCCAAACATCACATAATCCGAATTAATGGGAGTGCAGGAAAGGAGCAATTCCTACTTGACAGACATGGAAATGAGTCCCAGCAATGAGTCAAATAAAGCTCTCAGTCTTCTAAACCCGGACTCGGGTGAGTTTTAGACACCTGGGCGCAAACTGTGACCCTGCGAGCCCTTACTCAGCTGATGCCTAGTCCTGGGGACGCCCATCAGATTTGACAGCAAAGCCCCTGGCTTCAGCAGCTCTGCGCTGCACCTGTCTGGGAAAGCCTCCTGCTTGACAGGGCTCAGCACGACAGCAGCAGCAGGAGGATGCAGAAACAAAACGCTGCTTTGCCTGCAGGAGCGTGCCTGCAGGATGGGCGCTGTGCAGAACTGCAAGGAGGCCGACGCTTGCTTTTAAGCTGCAGCATCCAGAGGGGTTAAAGCACTGGTGGAGGATGCAGAAGACCCAGCCTGTGCTGCCTCCTCTGCCCCAGGGATTTCCTGTCTGCATCTCCCATGGAAGCGCTCCAGCTCCCGAGCTGCGGCTGTTTCAGGAGAGAGGGCATGCTCACCTCTTCTGCCAGGGGCGTTATGCTTTTCTTAAAAGAGCTGTGGCTTCCCTGGGCACACATACACACCAGAGAGGAAGCATCTGCAGGAATCACCAGCCTGGCTGTTCCGGATTTCACCCGAGGAGAGGGGGAAGCCCGTGTTGCAGCCCACTATCAAGCGTCCACTTTTGAATTTCACCTGATGTCTTTTTAATGTAAAATTCAGAGAGAGGCGCTGGGCAGAGGAACCCGTGTTTTCCTTCGTACATGGAGTGCCATGAGATCAATGCGATTAAACATGTGCTTACATGCTGTCCTGAATTGGGGCCATGAGGAGAGCAATGGGAAAGTAAACAGAAGAGAAACGTTATGGAAATGAAGGAAGAGGGAAAATCCGCCCTGCCGAGTGCAGCAGCTCTCATCAGTTGGAAGAAGACATGGCCTCACCCACAGCTGGTTAGGCACTAGGAAGTCCAGGGACTGGGAGAGAGGACTGTCACCTTCATCAGGGTACAAAGACAACCTGAAAAGCTGAGACCTGGGGCAGTGGAGAAAGGCTGATTGTTGGGTGCAGCCTTTCCCAGACAAGGTAAGTTTAGCCGTGGGTTGTTTTTCGCCTTACGCAGAATGTGGATACTGGAAACGATCAGGCTTCAACCTGTGTCAGCCCGAGAGGTTTTGTTCTTCCTTAAAAGACTATCAAAAGACTCGGAAATCCTGAGCTTTTCAGGGGGAGCTTGGACTGATCCCGGCCTTTGTGGCACCCCGACAAGTGCCAAAATGAGCTTACCAAGGCCTCTTCTTAAGAGGCAAAATCTAGGCTTCGGCTTCTGTCAGACATAAATCCAGGACTCCAGAGGGGCTTTGGTGTATGGCGGCTGGGTGCCCTGGTGCACACCGGTAGGCACGTCTGCTGCTGCGCATCCCTTGCAGAGGCTGTGGGGGTGGCGCTAGGTGTGACGACCGCTCTGCACGTAATCTGGCTTTGCTTTCGGCTTGGATTTTCCAGCCTGGCTGTGCTTCTCCCCAGCCCATCTCTCCTTCTGTGTCTCCCGTTGTTCTTGGCTGGTCTTTCTCCCCTGCCTGACCGCTATTTCTCTTTCCTACGGAGCACCTCATTTGCGTCTGTCACAGTATCCAAGTGGCAAATTAGACCTGCTTAAAATTCTTCACAGTGAAACAAGGGCTTGTATGAACTTTTGAGATTTGGGGGACTGTAGAAGCTCTATTTTTGGGAGGAGGCTTCTCTGTTGAGCCCTTGGGTTCAGAAATCTGCGTTCTCCCTTCTGCTGCAGATTCGGAAGATGACCTTGGGTAAGTCACTTCATCTGCCTCAATCTGTTTTACCGCTCGTTAAATTTAGATAAAAATACTTGCCCGGGTTAGCGAAATGTCTTTGAGATCATTGGACAAAAACGCTATCCAAGTGGCAATTATTATAATTATTTTTATTAAATGAAACCAGCTGATGCTTGTGCAACGCTCTTCAGGGCTGCGCGGCCCTTTTCCACGGGGACTCGCAGAAAACCCTTTTGTCGTCGCTGGGCAGGGGTGTGCCAGCCGAGACGGGGATTGTGGTTTCCTTGCGAAACGCGTGACAGCGGTTCGCTCGCTGGGCCGAACGAGGGACATCTCGTGAACCCGTCTGCGAGGCGGGCAGCCTGGGGACGCGCGCCAGCCACGTGTTGGGTTGGCCTTTGCCAACAACCCTGTGTGGCCCCCGCGGGGCCGAAGCCACCCAAAACGCCCAGCGCCACGGGCGCAGCGTGGCCTCGCCGGGGCCATTTTGGGTCTGTGGGGCGGTCGTAGACGGAGCGGCTTGAAACAGCGGGGCTTTACACGCCTCTTCGCGGGGCTGGGGAGCCTTTGCGAAGCCCCCCGGGCCTCACGCTCGGGGCTCCGGGGACGGGGCGCCGCCTCCCCCGCCCGCACGGCGCTCCCCGAGGGGCTGCGGGGCGGCTGAGGGAGCGCGGCGGGGCCGGGGCG